>NW_026871537.1:32500-104340 GCF_028564815.1 Eubalaena glacialis
CGGCTTAGGATACGGGTTAGGGTACGGGTTAGGGTACGGCATAGGGTATGGGTTAGCGTTAGGGTTAGGGTTAGGTTTAGGGTACGGCTTAGGGTAAGGGTTAGGGTACGGGTGAGGGTACGGCGTAGGGTATAGGTTAGGGTTAGTGTTAGGGTTAGGGTACGGCTTAGGATACGGGTTAGGGTACAGGTGAGGGTACGGCGTAGCGTATGGGTTAGGGTTAGGGTTAGGGTTAGGGTACGGCTTAGGGTACGGGTGAGGGTACGGCGTAGGGTATGGGTTAGGGTTAGGGTTAGGGTTAGGGTTAGTTTTAGGGTTACGGATTGGTTTAGGGTACGGGTTAGGATTAGCGTACGTGTTAGGGTTAGGGTTTGGGTTAGGGTTAGGGTACGCGTTAGGGTTAGGGTATGGGTTAGGGTTAGGGTACACGTTAGGATTAGTGTATTTATTAAACCTATCCCACTCTCTAGATACCACTTAGCACGTAAAGGAATATTATTTGGGGTCCAGCCATGGAGAAGATTTTAGTCACTAGGATAAGATAAAGAATAAACACATTATAAAAAAATCACATTAGGATTTTCTTTTTAACCTGTTCCTTAAAACACTAGTGCTTAGGAAATCTAATGGAGGCAAAAGCAGTCAAGGGTAGTTTAGGGTTAGGGTTAGGGTTAGGGTTAGTGTTAGGGTTAGGGTACGGCTTAGGGTATGGGATAGGGTACGGGTGAGGGTACGGCGTAGGGTAGGGGTTAGGGTTAGGGTTAGGGTTAGGGTTAGGGTTAGGGTTAGGGTACGGCTTAGGGTACGGGTGAGGGTACGGGTGAGGGTACTGCGTAGGGTATTGGTTAGGGTTAGGGTACGGCTTAGGATACAGGTTAGGGTACGGGGTAGGGTATGGGTTAGGGTTAGGGTTAGGGTTAGGGTTAGGGTTAGCGTACGGCTTAGGGTACGGGTTAGGGTACGGGTGAGGGTACGGCGTAGGGTATAGGTTAGGGTTAGGGTTAGGGTTAGGGTACGGCTTAGGATACGGGTTAGGGTACGGGTGAGGGTACGGCGTAGCGTATGGGTTAGGGTTAGGGTTAGGGTACGGCTTACGGTACGGGTTAGGGTACGGGTGAGGGTACGGCGTAGGGTATGGGTTAGGGTTAGGGTTAGGGTTTGGGTTAGTTTTAGGGTTAGGGATTGGTTTAGGGTACGGGTTAGGATTAGCGTACGTGTTAGGGTTAGGGTTTGGGTTAGGGTTAGGGTACGCGTTAGGGTTAGGGTATGGGTTAGGGTTAGGGTACACGTTAGGATTAGGGTATTTATTAAACCTATCCCACTCTCTAGATACCACTTAGCACGTAAAGGAATATTATTTGGGGTCCAGTCATGGAGAAGATTTTAGTCACTAGGATAAGATAAAGAATAAACACATTATAAAAAAATCACATTAGGATTTTCTTTTTAACCTGTTCCTTAAAACACTAGTGCTTAGGAAATCTAATGGAGGCAAAAGCAGTCAAGGGTAGTTTAGGGTTAGGGTTAGGGTTAGGGTTAGTGTTAGGGTTAGGGTACGGCTTAGGGTATGGGATAGGGTACGGGTGAGGGTACGGCGTAGGGTAGGGGTTAGGGTTAGGGTTAGGGTTAGGGTACGGGTTAGGGTACGGGTGAGGGTACGGGTGAGGGTACTGCATAGGGTATTGGTTAGGGTTAGGGTACGGCTTAGGATACGGGTTAGGGTACGGGTTAGGGTACGGCGTAGGGTATGGGTTAGGGTTAGGGTTAGGGTACGGCTTAGGGTACTGCTTAGGGTACGGGTTAGGGTACGGGTGAGGGTACGGCGTAGGGTATAGTTTAGGGTTAGCGTTAGGGTTAGGGTACGGCTTAGGATACGGGTTAGGGTACAGGTGAGGGTACGGCGTAGCGTATGGGTTAGGGTTAGGTTTAGGGTTAGGGTACGGCTTAGGGTACGGGTTAGGGTACGGGTGAGGGTACGGCGTAGGGTATGGGGTAGGGTTAGGGTTAGGGTTAGGGTTAGGGTACGGCTTAGGGTACGGGTGAGGGTACGGGTGAGGGTACGGCGTAGGGTATAGGTTAGGGTTAGGGTTAGGGTTAGGGTACGGCTTAGGATATGGGTTAGGGTACGGGTGAGGGTACGGCGTAGCGTATGTGTTAGGGTTAGGGTTAGGGTTAGGGTACGGCTTAGGGTATGGGTTAGGGTACGGGTGAGGGTACGGCGTAGGGTATGGGTTAGGGTTAGGGTTAGGGTTAGGGTTAGTTTTAGGGTTAGGGATTGGTTTAGGGTACGGGTTAGGATTAGCGTACGCGTTAGGTTTAGGGTGTGGGTTAGGGTTAGGGTACACGTTAGGATTAGGGTATTTATTAAACCTATCCCACTCTCTAGATACCACTTAGCACGTAAAGGAATATTATTTGGGGTCCAGCCATGGAGAAGATTTTAGTCACTAGGATAAGATAAAGAATAAACACATTATAAAAAAATCACATTAGGATTTTCTTTTTAACCTGTTCCTTAAAACACTAGTGCTTAGGAAATCTAATGGAGGCAAAAGCAGTCAAGGGTAGTTTAGGGTTAGGGTTAGGGTTAGGGTTAGTGTTAGGGTTAGGGTACGGCTTAGGGTATGGGATAGGGTACGGGTGAGGGTACGGCGTAGGGTAGGGGTTAGGGTTAGGGTTAGGGTTAGGGTACGGCTTAGGGTACGGGTTAGGGTTCGGGTTAGGATACGGCGTAGGGTATGGGTTAGGGTTAGGGTTAGGGTTAGGGTACGGCTTAGGGTACGGGTTAGGGTACGGGTGAGGGTACGGCGTAGGGTATAGGTTAGGGTTAGGGTTAGGGTTAGGGTACGGCTTAGGATACGGGTTAGGGTACGGGTGAGGGTACGGCGTAGCGTATGGGTTAGGGTTAGGGTTAGGGTACGGCTTAGGGTACGGGTTAGGGTACGGGTGAGTGTACGGCGTAGGGTATGGGTTAGGGTTAGGGTTAGGGTTAGTTTTAGGGTTAGGGATTGGTTTAGGGTACGGGTTAGGATTAGCGTACGTGTTAGGGTTAGGGTTTGGGTTAGGGTTAGGGTACGCGTTAGGGTTAGGGTATTGGTTAGGGTTAGGGTACACGTTAGGATTAGGGTATTTATTAAAGCTATCCCACTCTCTAGATACCACTTAGAACGTAAAGGAATATTATTTGGGGTCCAGCCATGGAGAAGATTTTAGTCACTAGGATAAGATAAAGAATAAACACATTATAAAAAAATCACATTAGGATTTTCTTTTTAACCTCTTCCTTAAAACACTAGTGCTTAGGAAATCTAATGGAGGCAAAAGCAGTCAAGGGTAGTTTAGGGTTAGGGTTAGGGTTAGGGTTACTGTTAGGGTTAGGGTACGGCTTAGGTTATGGGATAGGGTACGGGTGAGGGTACGGCGTAGGGTAGGGGTTAGGGTTAGGGTTAGGGTTAGGGTTAGGGTTAGGGTTAGGGTACGGCTTAGGGTACGGGTGAGGGTACTGCGTAGGGTATTGGTTAGGGTTAGGGTACGGCTTAGGATACGGGTTAGGGTACGGGGTAGGGTATGGGTTAGGGTTAGGGTTAGGGTTAGGGTTAGCGTTAGGGTACGGCTTAGGGTACGGGTTAGGGTACGGGTGAGGGTACGGCGTAGGGTATAGGTTAGGGTTAGGGTTAGGGTTAGGGTACGGCTTAGGATACGGGTTAGGGTACGGGTGAGGGTACGGCGTAGCGTATGGGTTAGGGTTAGGGTTAGTGTTAGGGTACGGCTTAGGGTACGGGTTAGGGTACGGGTGAGGGTACGGCGTAGGGTATGGGTTAGGGTGAGGGTTAGGGTTAGGGTTAGTTTTAGGGTTAGGGATTGGTTTAGGGTACGGGTTAGGATTAGCGTACGTGTTAGGGTTAGGGTTTGGGTTAGGGTTAGGGTATGCGTTAGGGTTAGGGTATGGGTTAGGGTTAGGGTACACGTTAGGATTAGGGTATTTATTAAACCTATCCCACTCTCTAGATACCATTTAGCACGTAAAGGAATATTATTTGGGGTCCAGCCATGGAGAAGATTTTAGTCACTAGGATAAGATAAAGAATAAACACATTATTAAAAAATCACATTAGGATTTTCTTTTTAACCTGTTCCTTAAAACACTAGTGCTTAGGAAATCTAATGGAGGCAAAAGCAGTCAAGGGTAGTTTAGGGTTAGGGTTAGGTTTAGGGTTAGTGTTAGGGTTAGGGTACGGCTTAGGGTATGGGATAGGGTACGGGTGAGGGTACGGCGTAGGGTAGGGGTTAGGGTTAGGGTTAGGGTTAGGGTTAGGGTTAGGGTTAGGGTACGGCTTAGGGTACGGGTGAGGGTACGGGTGAGGGTACTGCGTAGGGTATTGGTTAGGGTTAGGGTACGGCTTAGGATACGGGTTAGGGTACGGGTTAGTGTACGGCGTAGGGTATGTGTTAGGGTTAGGGTTAGGGTTAGGGTACGGCTTAGGGTACGGCTTAGGGTACAGGTGAGGGTACGGCGTAGGGTATAGGTTAGGGTTAGGGTTAGGGTTAGGGTACGGCTTAGGATACGGGTTAGTGTACGGGTGAGGGTACGGCGTAGCGTATGGGTTAGGGTTAGGTTTAGGGTTAGGGTACGGCTTAGGGTACGGGTTAGGGTACGGGTGAGGGTACGGCGTAGGGTATGGGTTAGGGTTAGGGTTAGAGTTAGGTTTAGGGTACGGCTTAGGGTACGGGTGAGGGTACGGGTGAGGGTACGGCGTAGGGTATAGGTTAGGGTTAGGGTTAGGGTTAGGGTACGGCTTAGGATACGGGTTAGGGTACGGGTGAGGGTACGGCGTAGCGTATGGGTTAGGGTTCGGGTTAGGGTTAGGGTACGGCTTAGGGTATGGGTTAGGGTACGGGTGAGGGTACGGCGTAGGGTATGGGTTAGGGTTAGGGTTAGGGTTAGGGTTAGTTTTAGGGTTAGGGATTGGTTTAGGGTACGGGTTAGGATTAGCGTACGTGTTAGGGTTAGGGTGTGGGTTAGGGTTAGAGTACGCGTTAGGGTTAGGGTATGGGTTAGGGTTAGGGTACACGTTAGGATTAGGGTATTTATTAAACCTATCCCACTCTCTAGATACCACTTAGCACGTAAAGGAATATTATTTGGGGTCCAGCCATGGAGAAGATTTTAGTCACTAGGATAAGATAAAGAATAAACACATTATAAAAAAATCACATTAGGGTTTTCTTTTTAACCTCTTCCTTAAAACACTAGTGCTTAGGAAATCTAATGGAGGCAAAAGCAGTCAAGGGTAGTTTAGGGTTAGGGTTAGGGTTAGGGTTACTGTTAGGGTTAGGGTACGGCTTAGGTTATGGGATAGGGTACGGGTGAGGGTACGGCGTAGGGTAGGGGTTAGGGTTAGGGTTAGGGTTAGGGTACGGCTTAGGGTACGGGTGAGGGTACTGCGTAGGGTATTGGTTAGGGTTAGGGTACGGCTTAGGATACGGGTTAGGGTACGGGGTAGGGTATGGGTTAGGGTTAGGGTTAGGGTTAGGGTTAGCGTTAGGGTACGGCTTAGGGTACGGGTTAGGGTACGGGTGAGGGTACGGCGTAGGGTAGGGGTTAGGGTTAGGGTTAGGGTTAGGGTTAGTTTTAGGGTTAGGGATTGGTTTAGGGTACGGGTTAGGATTAGCGTACGTGTTAGGGTTAGGGTTTGGGTTAGGGTTAGGGTATGCGTTAGGGTTAGGGTATGGGTTAGGGTTAGGGTACACGTTAGGATTAGGGTATTTATTAAACCTATCCCACTCTCTAGATACCACTTAGCACGTAAAGGAATATTATTTGGGGTCCAGCCATGGAGAAGATTTTAGTCACTAGGATAAGATAAAGAATAAACACATTATAAAAAAATCACATTAGGATTTTCTTTTTAACCTGTTCCTTAAAACACTAGTGCTTAGGAAATCTAATGGAGGCAAAAGCAGTCAAGGGTAGTTTAGGGTTAGGGTTAGGGTTAGGGTTAGTGTTAGGGTTAGGGTACGGCTTAGGGTATGGGATAGGGTACGGGTGAGGGTACGGCGTAGGGTAGGGGTTAGGGTTAGGGTTAGGGTTAGGGTTAGGGTTAGGGTTAGGGTACGGCTTAGGGTACGGGTGAGGGTACGGGTGAGGGTACTGCGTAGGGTATTGGTTAGGGTTAGGGTACGGCTTAGGATACGGGTTAGGGTACGGGTTAGTGTACGGCGTAGGGTATGGGTTAGGGTTAGGGTTAGGGTTAGGGTACGGCTTAGGGTACGGCTTAGGGTACGGGTGAGGGTACGGCGTAGGGTATAGGTTAGGGTTAGGGTTAGGGTTAGGGTACGGCTTAGGATACGGGTTAGGGTACGGGTGAGGGTACGGCGTAGCGTATGGGTTAGGGTTAGGTTTAGGGTTAGGGTACGGCTTAGGGTACGGGTTAGGGTACGGGTGAGGGTACGGCGTAGGGTATGGGTTAGGGTTAGGGTTAGAGTTAGGTTTAGGGTACGGCTTAGGGTACGGGTGAGGGTACGGTGAGGGTACGGCGTAGGGTATAGGTTAGGGTTAGGGTTAGGGTTAGGGTACGGCTTAGGATACGGCTTAGGGTACGGGTGAGGGTACGGCGTAGCGTATGGGTTAGGGTTAGGGTTAGTGTTAGGGTACGGCTTAGGGTACGGGTTAGGGTACGGGTGAGGGTACGGCGTAGGGTATGGGTTAGGGTTAGGGTTAAGGTTAGGGTTAGTTTTAGGGTTAGGGATTGGTTTAGGGTACGGGTTAGGATTAGCGTACGTGTTAGGGTTAGGGTTTGGGTTAGGGTTAGGGTATGCGTTAGGGTTAGGGTATGGGTTAGGGTTAGGGTACACGTTAGGATTAGGGTATTTATTAAACCTATCCCACTCTCTAGATACCACTTAGCACGTAAAGGAATATTATTTGGGGTCCAGCCATGGAGAAGATTTTAGTCACTAGGATAAGATAAAGAATAAACACATTATAAAAAAATCACATTAGGATTTTCTTTTTAACCTGTTCCTTAAAACACTAGTGCTTAGGAAATCTAATGGAGGCAAAAGCAGTCAAGGGTAGTTTAGGGTTAGGGTTAGGGTTAGGGTTAGTGTTAGGGTTAGGGTACGGCTTAGGGTATGGGATAGGGTACGGGTGAGGGTACGGCGTAGGGTAGGGGTTAGGGTTAGGGTTAGGGTTAGGGTTAGGGTTAGGGTTAGGATACGGCTTAGGGTACGGGTGAGGGTACTGCGTAGGGTATTGGTTAGGGTTAGGGTACGGCTTAGGATACGGGTTAGGGTACGGGTTAGTGTACGGCGTAGGGTATGGGTTAGGGTTAGGGTTAGGGTTAGGGTACGGCTTAGGGTACGGCTTAGGGTACGGGTGAGGGTACGGCGTAGGGTATAGGTTAGGGTTAGGGTTAGGGTTAGGGTACGGCTTAGGATACGGGTTAGGGTACGGGTGAGGGTACGGCGTAGCGTATGGGTTAGGATTAGGTTTAGGGTTAGGGTACGGCTTAGGGTACGGGTTAGGGTACGGGTGAGGGTACGGCGTAGGGTATGGGTTAGGGTTAGGGTTAGAGTTAGGTTTAGGGTACGGCTTAGGGTACGGGTGAGGGTACGGTGAGGGTACGGCGTAGGGTATAGGTTAGGGTTAGGGTTAGGGTTAGGGTACGGCTTAGGATACGGGTTAGGGTACGGGTGAGGGTACGGCGTAGCGTATGGGTTAGGGTTAGGGTTAGGGTTAGGGTACGGCTTAGGGTATGTGTTAGGGTACGGGTGAGGGTACGGCGTAGGGTATGGGTTAGGGTTAGGGTTGGGGTTAGGGTTAGTTTTAGGGTTAGGGATTGGTTTAGGGTACGGGTTAGGATTAGCGTACGTGTTAGGGTTAGGGTGTGGGTTAGGGTTAGGGTACGCGTTAGGGTTAGGGTATGGGTTAGGGTTAGGGTACACGTTAGGATTAGGGTATTTATTAAAGCTATCCCTCTCTCTAGATACCACTTAGCACGTAAAGGAATATTATTTGGGGTCCAGCCATGGAGAAGATTTTAGTCACTAGGATAAGATAAAGAATAAACACATTATAAAAAAATCACATTAGGATTTTCTTTTTAACCTGTTCCTTAAAACACTAGTGCTTAGGAAATCTAATGGAGGCAAAAGCAGTCAAGGGTAGTTTAGGGTTAGAGTTAGGGTTAGGGTTAGTGTTAGGGTTAGGGTACGGCTTAGGGTATGGGATAGGGTACGGGTGAGGTTACGGCGTAGGGTAGGGGTTAGAGTTAGGGTTAGGGTTAGGGTACGGCTTAGGGTAAGGGTGAGGGTACTGCGTAGGGTATTGGTTAGGGTTAGGGTACTGCTTAGGATACGGGTTAGGGTACGGGTTAGGGTACGGCATAGGGTATGGGTTAGGGTTAGGGTTAGGGTTAGGGTTAGGGTTAGGGTACGGCTTAGGGTACGGGTTAGGGTACGGGTGAGGGTACGGCGTAGGGTATAGGTTAGGGTTAGGGTTAGGGTTAGGGTACGGCTTAGGATACGGGTTAGGGTACGGGTGAGGGTACGGCGTAGCGTATGTGTTAGGGTTAGGGTTAGGGTTAGGGTACGGCTTAGGGTACGGGTGAGGGTACGGCGTAGGGTATGGGTTAGGGTTAGGGTTAGGGTTAGGGTTAGTTTTAGGGTTAGGGATTGGTTTAGGGTACGGGTTAGGATTAGCGTACGTGTTAGGGTTAGGGTTTGGGTTAGGGTTAGGGTACGCGTTAGGGTTAGGGTATGGGTTAGGGTTAGGGTACACGTTAGGATTAGGGTATTTATTAAACCTATCCCACTCTCTAGATACCACTTAGCACGTAAAGGAATATTATTTGGGGTCCAGCCATGGAGAAGATTTTACTCACTAGGATAAAATAAAGAATAAACACATTATAAAAAAATCACATTAGGATTTTCTTTTTAACCTGTTCCTTAAAACACTAGTGCTTAGGAAATCTAATGGAGGCAAAAGCAGTCAAGGGTAGTTTAGGGTTAGGGTTAGGGTTAGGGTTAGGGTTAGTGTTAGGGTTAGGGTACGGCTTAGGGTATGAGATAGGGTACGGGTGAGGGTACGGCGTAGGGTAGGGGTTAGGGTTAGGGTTAGGGTTAGGGTACGGCTTAGGGTACGGGTGAGGGTACGGGTGAGGGTACGGCGTAGCGTATGGGTTAGGGTTAGGGTTAGTGTTAGGGTACGGCTTAGGGTACGGGTTAGGGTACGGGTGAGGGTACGGCGTAGGGTATGGGTTAGGGTGAGGGTTAGGGTTAGGGTTAGTTTTAGGGTTAGGGATTGGTTTAGGGTACGGGTTAGGATTAGCGTACGTGTTAGGGTTAGGGTTTGGGTTAGGGTTAGGGTATGCGTTAGGGTTAGGGTATGGGTTAGGGTTAGGGTACACGTTAGGATTAGGGTATTTATTAAACCTATCCCACTCTCTAGATACCATTTAGCACGTAAAGGAATATTATTTGGGGTCCAGCCATGGAGAAGATTTTAGTCACTAGGATAAGATAAAGAATAAACACATTATTAAAAAATCACATTAGGATTTTCTTTTTAACCTGTTCCTTAAAACACTAGTGCTTAGGAAATCTAATGGAGGCAAAAGCAGTCAAGGGTAGTTTAGGGTTAGGGTTAGGTTTAGGGTTAGTGTTAGGGTTAGGGTACGGCTTAGGGTATGGGATAGGGTACGGGTGAGGGTACGGCGTAGGGTAGGGGTTAGGGTTAGGGTTAGGGTTAGGGTTAGGGTTAGGGTTAGGGTACGGCTTAGGGTACGGGTGAGGGTACGGGTGAGGGTACTGCGTAGGGTATTGGTTAGGGTTAGGGTACGGCTTAGGATACGGGTTAGGGTACGGGTTAGTGTACGGCGTAGGGTATGTGTTAGGGTTAGGGTTAGGGTTAGGGTACGGCTTAGGGTACGGCTTAGGGTACAGGTGAGGGTACGGCGTAGGGTATAGGTTAGGGTTAGGGTTAGGGTTAGGGTACGGCTTAGGATACGGGTTAGGGTACGGGTGAGGGTACGGCGTAGCGTATGGGTTAGGGTTAGGTTTAGGGTTAGGGTACGGCTTAGGGTACGGGTTAGGGTACGGGTGAGGGTACGGCGTAGGGTATGGGTTAGGGTTAGGGTTAGAGTTAGGTTTAGGGTACGGCTTAGGGTACGGGTGAGGGTACGGGTGAGGGTACGGCGTAGGGTATAGGTTAGGGTTAGGGTTAGGGTTAGGGTACGGCTTAGGATACGGGTTAGGGTACGGGTGAGGGTACGGCGTAGCGTATGGGTTAGGGTTCGGGTTAGGGTTAGGGTACGGCTTAGGGTATGGGTTAGGGTACGGGTGAGGGTACGGCGTAGGGTATGGGTTAGGGTTAGGGTTAGGGTTAGGGTTAGTTTTAGGGTTAGGGATTGGTTTAGGGTACGGGTTAGGATTAGCGTACGTGTTAGGGTTAGGGTGTGGGTTAGGGTTAGAGTACGCGTTAGGGTTAGGGTATGGGTTAGGGTTAGGGTACACGTTAGGATTAGGGTATTTATTAAACCTATCCCACTCTCTAGATACCACTTAGCACGTAAAGGAATATTATTTGGGGTCCAGCCATGGAGAAGATTTTAGTCACTAGGATAAGATAAAGAATAAACACATTATAAAAAAATCACATTAGGGTTTTCTTTTTAACCTCTTCCTTAAAACACTAGTGCTTAGGAAATCTAATGGAGGCAAAAGCAGTCAAGGGTAGTTTAGGGTTAGGGTTAGGGTTAGGGTTACTGTTAGGGTTAGGGTACGGCTTAGGTTATGGGATAGGGTACGGGTGAGGGTACGGCGTAGGGTAGGGGTTAGGGTTAGGGTTAGGGTTAGGGTACGGCTTAGGGTACGGGTGAGGGTACTGCGTAGGGTATTGGTTAGGGTTAGGGTACGGCTTAGGATACGGGTTAGGGTACGGGGTAGGGTATGGGTTAGGGTTAGGGTTAGGGTTAGGGTTAGCGTTAGGGTACGGCTTAGGGTACGGGTTAGGGTACGGGTGAGGGTACGGCGTAGGGTATGGGTTAGGGTTAGGGTTAGGGTTAGGGTTAGTTTTAGGGTTAGGGATTGGTTTAGGGTACGGGTTAGGATTAGCGTACGTGTTAGGGTTAGGGTTTGGGTTAGGGTTAGGGTATGCGTTAGGGTTAGGGTATGGGTTAGGGTTAGGGTACACGTTAGGATTAGGGTATTTATTAAACCTATCCCACTCTCTAGATACCACTTAGCACGTAAAGGAATATTATTTGGGGTCCAGCCATGGAGAAGATTTTAGTCACTAGGATAAGATAAAGAATAAACACATTATAAAAAAATCACATTAGGATTTTCTTTTTAACCTGTTCCTTAAAACACTAGTGCTTAGGAAATCTAATGGAGGCAAAAGCAGTCAAGGGTAGTTTAGGGTTAGGGTTAGGGTTAGGGTTAGTGTTAGGGTTAGGGTACGGCTTAGGGTATGGGATAGGGTACGGGTGAGGGTACGGCGTAGGGTAGGGGTTAGGGTTAGGGTTAGGGTTAGGGTTAGGGTTAGGGTTAGGGTACGGCTTAGGGTACGGGTGAGGGTACGGGTGAGGGTACTGCGTAGGGTATTGGTTAGGGTTAGGGTACGGCTTAGGATACGGGTTAGGGTACGGGTTAGTGTACGGCGTAGGGTATGGGTTAGGGTTAGGGTTAGGGTTAGGGTACGGCTTAGGGTACGGCTTAGGGTACGGGTGAGGGTACGGCGTAGGGTATAGGTTAGGGTTAGGGTTAGGGTTAGGGTACGGCTTAGGATACGGGTTAGGGTACGGGTGAGGGTACGGCGTAGCGTATGGGTTAGGGTTAGGTTTAGGGTTAGGGTACGGCTTAGGGTACGGGTTAGGGTACGGGTGAGGGTACGGCGTAGGGTATGGGTTAGGGTTAGGGTTAGAGTTAGGTTTAGGGTACGGCTTAGGGTACGGGTGAGGGTACGGTGAGGGTACGGCGTAGGGTATAGGTTAGGGTTAGGGTTAGGGTTAGGGTACGGCTTAGGATACGGCTTAGGGTACGGGTGAGGGTACGGCGTAGCGTATGGGTTAGGGTTAGGGTTAGTGTTAGGGTACGGCTTAGGGTACGGGTTAGGGTACGGGTGAGGGTACGGCGTAGGGTATGGGTTAGGGTTAGGGTTAAGGTTAGGGTTAGTTTTAGGGTTAGGGATTGGTTTAGGGTACGGGTTAGGATTAGCGTACGTGTTAGGGTTAGGGTTTGGGTTAGGGTTAGGGTATGCGTTAGGGTTAGGGTATGGGTTAGGGTTAGGGTACACGTTAGGATTAGGGTATTTATTAAACCTATCCCACTCTCTAGATACCACTTAGCACGTAAAGGAGTATTATTTGGGGTCCAGCCATGGAGAAGATTTTAGTCACTAGGATAAGATAAAGAATAAACACATTATAAAAAAATCACATTAGGATTTTCTTTTTAACCTGTTCCTTAAAACACTAGTGCTTAGGAAATCTAATGGAGGCAAAAGCAGTCAAGGGTAGTTTAGGGTTAGGGTTAGGGTTAGGGTTAGTGTTAGGGTTAGGGTACGGCTTAGGGTATGGGATAGGGTACGGGTGAGGGTACGGCGTAGGGTAGGGGTTAGGGTTAGGGTTAGGGTTAGGGTTAGGGTTAGGGTACGGCTTAGGGTACGGGTGAGGGTACTGCGTAGGGTATTGGTTAGGGTTAGGGTATGGCTTAGGATACGGGTTAGGGTACGGGTTAGTGTACGGCGTAGGGTATGGGTTAGGGTTAGGGTTAGGGTTAGGGTACGGCTTAGGGTACGGCTTAGGGTACGGGTGAGGGTACGGCGTAGGGTATAGGTTAGGGTTAGGGTTAGGGTTAGGGTACGGCTTAGGATACGGGTTAGGGTACGGGTGAGGGTACGGCGTAGCGTATGGGTTAGGATTAGGTTTAGGGTTAGGGTACGGCTTAGGGTACGGGTTAGGGTACGGGTGAGGGTACGGCGTAGGGTATGGGTTAGGGTTAGGGTTAGAGTTAGGTTTAGGGTACGGCTTAGGGTACGGGTGAGGGTACGGTGAGGGTACGGCGTAGGGTATAGGTTAGGGTTAGGGTTAGGGTTAGGGTACGGCTTAGGATACGGGTTAGGGTACGGGTGAGGGTACGGCGTAGCGTATGGGTTAGGGTTAGGGTTAGGGTTAGGGTACGGCTTAGGGTATGTGTTAGGGTACGGGTGAGGGTACGGCGTAGGGTATGGGTTAGGGTTAGGGTTGGGGTTAGGGTTAGTTTTAGGGTTAGGGATTGGTTTAGGGTACGGGTTAGGATTAGCGTACGTGTTAGGGTTAGGGTGTGGGTTAGGGTTAGGGTACGCGTTAGGGTTAGGGTATGGGTTAGGGTTAGGGTACACGTTAGGATTAGGGTATTTATTAAAGCTATCCCTCTCTCTAGATACCACTTAGCACGTAAAGGAATATTATTTGGGGTCCAGCCATGGAGAAGATTTTAGTCACTAGGATAAGATAAAGAATAAACACATTATAAAAAAATCACATTAGGATTTTCTTTTTAACCTGTTCCTTAAAACACTAGTGCTTAGGAAATCTAATGGAGGCAAAAGCAGTCAAGGGTAGTTTAGGGTTAGAGTTAGGGTTAGGGTTAGTGTTAGGGTTAGGGTACGGCTTAGGGTATGGGATAGGGTACGGGTGAGGTTACGGCGTAGGGTAGGGGTTAGAGTTAGGGTTAGGGTTAGGGTACGGCTTAGGGTAAGGGTGAGGGTACTGCGTAGGGTATTGGTTAGGGTTAGGGTACGGCTTAGGATACGGGTTAGGGTACGGGTTAGGGTACGGCATAGGGTATGGGTTAGGGTTAGGGTTAGGGTTAGGGTTAGGGTTAGGGTACGGCTTAGGGTACGGGTTAGGGTACGGGTGAGGGTACGGCGTAGGGTATAGGTTAGGGTTAGGGTTAGGGTTAGGGTACGGCTTAGGATACGGGTTAGGGTACGGGTGAGGGTACGGCGTAGCGTATGTGTTAGGGTTAGGGTTAGGGTTAGGTTTAGGGTACGGCTTAGGGTACGGGTGAGGGTACGGCGTAGGGTATGGGTTAGGGTTAGGGTTAGGGTTAGGGTTAGTTTTAGGGTTAGGGATTGGTTTAGGGTACGGGTTAGGATTAGCGTACGTGTTAGGGTTAGGGTTTGGGTTAGGGTTAGGGTACGCGTTAGGGTTAGGGTATGGGTTAGGGTTAGGGTACACGTTAGGATTAGGGTATTTATTAAACCTATCCCACTCTCTAGATACCACTTAGCACGTAAAGGAATATTATTTGGGGTCCAGCCATGGAGAAGATTTTACTCACTAGGATAAGATAAAGAATAAACACATTATAAAAAAATCACATTAGGATTTTCTTTTTAACCTGTTCCTTAAAACACTAGTGCTTAGGAAATCTAATGGAGGCAAAAGCAGTCAAGGGTAGTTTAGGGTTAGGGTTAGGGTTAGGGTTAGGGTTAGTGTTAGGGTTAGGGTACGGCTTAGGGTATGAGATAGGGTACGGGTGAGGGTACGGCGTAGGGTAGGGGTTAGGGTTAGGGTTAGGGTTAGGGTACGGCTTAGGGTACGGGTGAGGGTACGGGTGAGGGTACTGCGTAGGGTATTGGTTAGGGTTAGGGTACGGCTTAGGATACGAGTTAGGGTACGGGTGAGGGTACGGCGTAGGGTATGGGTTAGGGTTAGGGTTAGGGTTAGGGTTAGGGTTAGGGTACGGCTTAGGGTACGGGTTAGGGTACGGGTGAGGGTACGGCGTAGGGTATAGGTTAGGGTTAGGGTTAGGGATAGGGTCCGGCTTAGGATACGGGTTAGGGTACGGGTGAGGGTACGGCGTAGCGTATGGGATAGGGTTAGGGTTAGGGTTAGGGTACGGCTTAGGGTACGGGTTAGGGTACGGGTGAGGGTACGGCGTAGGGTATGGGTTAGGGTTAGGGTTAGGGTTAGGGTTAGGGTTAGGGTTAGGGTACGGCTTAGGGTACGGGTGAGGGTACGGGTGAGGGTACGGCGTAGGGTATAGGTTAGGGTTAGGGTTAGGGTTAGGGTACGGCTTAGGATACGGGTTAGGGTACGGGTGAGGGTACGGCGTAGCGTATGGGTTAGGGTTAGGGTTAGGGTTAGGGTACGGCTTAGGGTACGGGTTAGGGTACGGGTGATGGTACGGCGTAGGGTATGGGTTAGGGTTAGGGTTAGGGTTAGGGTTAGTTTTAGGGTTAGGGATTGGTTTAGGGTACGGGTTAGGATTAGCGTACGTGTTAGGGTTAGGGTGTGGGTTAGGGTTAGGGTACGCGTTAGGGTTAGGGTATGGGTTAGGGTTAGGGTACACGTTAGGATTAGGGTATTTATTAAACCTATCCCACTCTCTAGATACCACTTAGCACGTAAAGGAATATTATTTGGGGTCCAGCCATGGAGAAGATTTTAGTCACTAGGATAAGATAAAGAATAAACACATTATAAAAAAATCACATTAGGATTTTCTTTTTAACCTGTTCCTTAAAACACTAGTGCTTAGGAAATCTAATGGAGGCAAAAGCAGTCAAGGGTAGTTTAGGGTTAGGGTTAGGGTTAGGGTTAGTGTTAGGGTTAGGGTACGGCTTAGGGTATGGGATAGGGTACGGGTGAGGGTACGGCGTAGGGTAGGGGTTAGGGTTAGGGTTAGGGTTAGGGAACGGCTTAGGGTACGGGTGAGGGTACTGCGTAGGTTATTGGTTAGGGTTAGGGTACGGCTTAGGATACGGGTTAGGGTACGGGTTAGGGTACGGCGTAGGGTATTGGTTAGGGTTAGGATTAGGGTTAGGGTTAGGGTTAGGGTACGGCTTAGGTTACGGGTTAGGGTACGGGTGAGGGTACGGCGTAGGGTATAGGTTAGCATTAGGGTTAGGGTTAGGGTACGGCTTAGGATACGGGTTAGGGTACGGGTGAGGGTACGGCGTAGCGTATGGGTTAGGGTTAGGGTTAGGGTTGGGATACGGCTTAGGGTACGGGTTAGGGTACGGGTGAGGGTACGGCGTAGGGTATGGTTAGGGTCAGGGGTAGGGTTAGGGTTAGTTTTAGGGTTAGGGATTGGTTTAGGGTACGGTTTAGGATTAGCGTACGTGTTAGGGTTAGGGTACGCGTTAGGGTTAGGGTATGGGTTAGGGTTAGGGTACACGTTAGGATTAGGGTATTTATTAAAGCTATCCCACTCTCTAGATACCACTTAGAACGTAAAGGAATATTATTTGGGGTCCAGCCATGGAGAAGATTTTAGTCACTAGGATAAGATAAAGAATAAACACATTATAAAAAAATCACATTAGGATTTTCTTTTTAACCTCTTCCTTAAAACACTAGTGCTTAGGAAATCTAATGGAGGCAAAAGCAGTCAAGGGTAGTTTAGGGTTAGGGTTAGGGTTAGGGTTACTGTTAGGGTTAGGGTACGGCTTAGGTTATGGGATAGGGTACGGGTGAGGGTACGGCGTAGGGTAGGGGTTAGGGTTAGGGTTAGGGTTAGGGTTAGGGTTAGGGTTAGGGTTAGGGTACGGCTTAGGGTACGGGTGAGGGTACGGGTGAGGGTACTGCGTAGGGTATTGGTTAGGGTTAGTGTACGGCTTAGGATACGGGTTAGGGTACGGGTTAGGGTACGGCGTAGGGTATGGGTTAGGGTTAGGGTTAGGGTACGGCTTAGGGTACTGCTTAGGGTACGGGTTAGGGTACGGGTGAGGGTACGGCGTAGGGTATAGTTTAGGGTTAGCGTTAGATTTAGGGTACGGCTTAGGATACGGGTTAGGGTACGGGTGAGGGTACGGCGTAGCGTATGGGTTAGGGTTAGGTTTAGGGTTAGGGTACGGCTTAGGGTACGGGTTAGGGTACGGGTGAGGGTACGGCGTAGGGTATGGGTTAGGGTTAGGGTTAGGGTTAGGGTTAGGGTACGGCTTAGGGTACGGGTGAGGGTACGGGTGAGGGTACGGCGTAGGGTATAGGTTAGGGTTAGGGTTAGGGTTAGGGTACGGCTTAGGATACGGGTTAGGGTACGGGTGAGGGTACGGCGTAGCGTATGTGTTAGGGTTAGGGTTAGGGTTAGGGTACGGCTTAGGGTATGGGTTAGGGTACGGGTGAGGGTACGGCGTAGGGTATGGGTTAGGGTTAGGGTTAGGGTTAGGGTTAGTTTTAGGGTTAGGGATTGGTTTAGGGTACGGGTTAGGATTAGCGTACGCGTTAGGGTTAGGGTGTGGGTTAGGGTTAGGGTACACGTTAGGATTAGGGTATTTATTAAACCTATCCCACTCTCTAGATACCACTTAGCACGTAAAGGAATATTATTTGGGGTCCAGCCATGGAGAAGATTTTAGTCACTAGGATAAGATAAAGAATAAACACATTATAAAAAAATCACATTAGGATTTTCTTTTTAACCTGTTCCTTAAAACACTAGTGCTTAGGAAATCTAATGGAGGCAAAAGCAGTCAAGGGTAGTTTAGGGTTAGGGTTAGGGTTAGGGTTAGTGTTAGGGTTAGGGTACGGCTTAGGGTATGGGATAGGGTACGGGTGAGGGTACTGCGTAGGGTAGGGGTTAGGGTTAGGGTTAGGGTTAGGGTACGGCTTAGGGTACGGGTTAGGGTACGGGTTAGGATACGGCGTAGGGTATGGGTTAGGGTTAGGGTTAGGGTTAGGGTTAGGGTACGGCTTAGGGTACGGGTTAGGGTACGGGTGAGGGTACGGCGTAGGGTATAGGTTAGGGTTAGGGTTAGGGTTAGGGTACGGCTTAGGATACGGGTTAGGGTACGGGTGAGGGTACGGCGTAGCGTATGGGTTAGGGTTAGGGTTAGGGTACGGCTTAGGGTACGGGTTAGGGTACGGGTGAGGGTACGGCGTAGGGTATAGGTTAGGGTTAGGGTTAGGGTTAGTTTTAGGGTTAGGGATTGGTTTAGGGTACGGGTTAGGATTAGCGTACGTGTTAGGGTTAGGGTTTGGGTTAGGGTTAGGGTACGCGTTAGGGTTAGGGTATGGGTTAGGGTTAGGGTACACGTTAGGATTAGGGTATTTATTAAACCTATCCCACTCTCTAGATACCACTTAGCACGTAAAGGAATATTATTTGGGGTCCAGCCATGGAGAAGATTTTAGTCACTAGGATAAGATAAAGAATAAACACATTATAAAAAAATCACATTAGGATTTTCTTTTTAACCTGTTCCTTAAAACACTAGTGCTTAGGAAATCTAATGGAGGCAAAAGCAGTCAAGGGTAGTTTAGGGTTAGGGTTAGGGTTAGGGTTAGGGTTAGTGTTAGGGTTAGGGTACGGCTTAGGGTATGAGATAGGGTACGGGTGAGGGTACGGCGTAGGGTAGGGGTTAGGGTTAGGGTTAGGGTTAGGGTACGGCTTAGGGTACGGGTGAGGGTACGGGTGAGGGTACTGCGTAGGGTATTGGTTAGGGTTAGGGTACGGCTTAGGATACGAGTTAGGGTACGGGTGAGGGTACGGCGTAGCGTATGGGTTAGGGTTAGGGTTAGGGTTAGGGTTAGGGTTAGGGTACGGCTTAGGGTACGGGTTAGGGTACGGGTGAGGGTACGGCGTAGGGTATAGGTTAGGGTTAGGGTTAGGGATAGGGTACGGCTTAGGGTACGGGTTAGGGTACGGGTGAGGGTACGGCGTAGGGTATGGGTTAGGGTTAGGGTTAGGGTTAGGGTTAGGGTTAGGGTTAGGGTACGGCTTAGGGTACGGGTGAGGGTACGGGTGAGGGTACGGCGTAGGGTATAGGTTAGGGTTAGGGTTAGGGTTAGGGTACGGCTTAGGATACGGGTTAGGGTACGGGTGAGGGTACGGCGTAGCGTATGGGTTAGGGTTAGGGTTAGGGTTAGGGTACGGCTTAGGGTACGGGTTAGGGTACGGGTGAGGGTACGGCGTAGGGTATGGGTTAGGGTTAGGGTTAGGGTTAGGGTTAGTTTTAGGGTTAGGGATTGGTTTAGGGTACGGGTTAGGATTAGCGTACGTGTTAGGGTTAGGGTGTGGGTTAGGGTTAGGGTACGCGTTAGGGTTAGGGTATGGGTTAGGGTTAGGGTACACGTTAGGATTAGGGTATTTATTAAACCTATCCCACTCTCTAGATACCACTTAGCACGTAAAGGAATATTATTTGGGGTCCAGCCATGGAGAAGATTTTAGTCACTAGGATAAGATAAAGAATAAACACATTATAAAAAAATCACATTAGGATTTTCTTTTTAACCTGTTCCTTAAAACACTAGTGCTTAGGAAATCTAATGGAGGCAAAAGCAGTCAAGGGTAGTTTAGGGTTAGGGTTAGGGTTAGGGTTAGTGTTAGGGTTAGGGTACGGCTTAGGGTATGGGATAGGGTACGGGTGAGGGTACGGCGTAGGGTAGGGGTTAGGGTTAGGGTTAGGGTTAGGGAACGGCTTAGGGTACGGGTGAGGGTACTGCGTAGGTTATTGGTTAGGGTTAGGGTACGGCTTAGGATACGGGTTAGGGTACGGGTTAGGGTACGGCGTAGGGTATTGGTTAGGGTTAGGATTAGGGTTAGGGTTAGGGTTAGGGTACGGCTTAGGTTACGGGTTAGGGTACGGGTGAGGGTACGGCGTAGGGTATAGGTTAGCGTTAGGGTTAGGGTACGGCTTAGGATACGGGTTAGGGTACGGGTGAGGGTACGGCGTAGCGTATGGGTTAGGGTTAGGGTTAGGGTTGGGATACGGCTTAGGGTACGGGTTAGGGTACGGGTGAGGGTACGGCGTAGGGTATGGTTAGGGTTAGGGGTAGGGTTAGGGTTAGTTTTAGGGTTAGGGATTGGTTTAGGGTACGGTTTAGGATTAGCGTACGTGTTAGGGTTAGGGTACGCGTTAGGGTTAGGGTATGGGTTAGGGTTAGGGTACACGTTAGGATTAGGGTATTTATTAAAGCTATCCCACTCTCTAGATACCACATAGAACGTAAAGGAATATTATTTGGGGTCCAGCCATGGAGAAGATTTTAGTCACTAGGATAAGATAAAGAATAAACACATTATAAAAAAATCACATTAGGATTTTCTTTTTAACCTCTTCCTTAAAACACTAGTGCTTAGGAAATCTAATGGAGGCAAAAGCAGTCAAGGGTAGTTTAGGGTTAGGGTTAGGGTTAGGGTTACTGTTAGGGTTAGGGTACGGCTTAGGTTATGGGATAGGGTACGGGTGAGGGTACGGCGTAGGGTAGGGGTTAGGGTTAGGGTTAGGGTTAGGGTTAGGGTTAGGATTAGGGTTAGGGTACGGCTTAGGGTACGGGTGAGGGTACGGGTGAGGGTACTGCGTAGGGTATTGGTTAGGGTTAGGGTACGGCTTAGGATACGGGTTAGGGTACGGGTTAGGGTACGGCGTAGGGTATGGTTTAGGGTTAGGGTTAGGGTACGGCTTAGGGTACTGCTTAGGGTACGGGTTAGGGTACGGGTGAGGGTACGGCGTAGGGTATAGTTTAGGGTTAGCGTTAGGGTTAGGGTACGGCTTAGGATACGGGTTAGGGTACGGGTGAGGGTACGGCGTAGCGTATGGGTTAGGGTTAGGTTTAGGGTTAGGGTACGGCTTAGGGTACGGGTTAGGGTACGGGTGAGGGTACGGCGTAGGGTATGGGTTAGGGTTAGGGTTAGGGTTAGGGTTAGGGTACGGCTTAGGGTACGGGTGAGGGTACGGGTGAGGGTACGGCGTAGGGTATAGGTTAGGGTTAGGGTTAGGGTTAGGGTACGGCTTAGGATACGGGTTAGGGTACGGGTGAGGGTACGGCGTAGCGTATGTGTTAGGGTTAGGGTTAGGGTTAGGGTACGGCTTAGGGTATGGGTTAGGGTACGGGTGAGGGTACGGCGTAGGGTATGGGTTAGGGTTAGGGTTAGGGTTAGGGTTAGTTTTAGGGTTAGGGATTGGTTTAGGGTACGGGTTAGGATTAGCGTACGCGTTAGGGTTAGGGTGTGGGTTAGGGTTAGGGTACACGTTAGGATTAGGGTATTTATTAAACCTATCCCACTCTCTAGATACCACTTAGCACGTAAAGGAATATTATTTGGGGTCCAGCCATGGAGAAGATTTTAGTCACTAGGATAAGATAAAGAATAAACACATTATAAAAAAATCACATTAGGATTTTCTTTTTAACCTGTTCCTTAAAACACTAGTGCTTAGGAAATCTAATGGAGGCAAAAGCAGTCAAGGGTAGTTTAGGGTTAGGGTTAGGGTTAGGGTTAGTGTTAGGGTTAGGGTACGGCTTAGGGTATGGGATAGGGTACGGGTGAGGGTACGGCGTAGGGTAGGGGTTAGGGTTAGGGTTAGGGTTAGGGTACGGCTTAGGGTACGGGTTAGGGTACGGGTTAGGATATGGCGTAGGGTATGGGTTAGGGTTAGGGTTAGGGTTAGGGTTAGGGTACGGCTTAGGGTACGGGTTAGGGTACGGGTGAGGGTACGGCGTAGGGTATAGGTTAGGGTTAGGGTTAGGGTTAGGGTACGGCTTAGGATACGGGTTAGGGTACGGGTGAGGGTACGGCGTAGCGTATGGGTTAGGGTTAGGGTTAGGGTACGGCTTAGGGTACGGGTTAGGGTACGGGTGAGGGTACGGCGTAGGGTATAGGTTAGGGTTAGGGTTAGGGTTAGTTTTAGGGTTAGGGATTGGTTTAGGGTACGGGTTAGGATTAGCGTACGTGTTAGGGTTAGGGTTTGGGTTAGGGTTAGGGTACGCGTTAGGGTTAGGGTATGGGTTAGGGTTAGGGTACACGTTAGGATTAGGGTATTTATTAAACCTATCCCACTCTCTAGATACCACTTAGAACGTAAAGGAATATTATTTGGGGTCCAGCCATGGAGAAGATTTTAGTCACTAGGATAAGATAAAGAATAAACACATTATAAAAAAATCACATTAGGATTTTCTTTTTAACCTCTTCCTTAAAACACTAGTGCTTAGGAAATCTAATGGAGGCAAAAGCAGTAAAGGGTAGTTTAGGGTTAGGGTTAGGGTTAGGGTTACTGTTAGGGTTAGGGTACGGATTAGGTTATGGGATAGGGTACGGGTGAGGGTACGGCGTAGGGTAGGGGTTAGGGTTAGGGTTAGGGTTAGGGTTAGGGTACGGCTTAGGGTACGGGTGAGGGTACGGGTGAGGGTACTGCGTAGGGTATTGGTTAGGGTTAGGGTACGGCTTAGGATACGGGTTAGGGTACGGGGTAGGGTATGGGTTAGGTTTAGGGTTAGGGTTAGGGTTAGCGTTAGGGTACGGCTTAGGGTACGGGTTAGGGTACGGGTGAGGGTACGGCGTAGGGTTAGGGTTAGGGTTAGGGTACGGCTTAGGATACGGGTTAGGGTACGGGTGAGGGTACGGCGTAGCGTATGGGTTAGGGTTAGGGTTAGTGTTAGGGTACGGCTTAGGGTACGGGTTAGGGTACGGGTGAGGGTACGGCGTAGGGTATGGGTTAGGGTTAGGGTTAGGGTTAGGGTACGGCTTAGGATACGGGTTAGGGTACGGGTGAGGGTACGGCGTAGCGTATGTGTTAGGGTTAGGGTTAGGGTTAGGGTACGGCTTAGGGTACGGGTTAGGGTACGGGTGAGGGTACGGCGTAGGGTATAGGTTAGGGTTAGGGTTAGGGTTAGGGTACGGCTTAGGATACGGGTTAGGGTACGGGTGAGGGTACGGCGTAGCGTATGTGTTAGGGTTAGGGTTAGGGTTAGGGTACGGCTTAGGGTACGGGTGAGGGTACGGCGTAGGGTATGGGTTAGGGTTAGGGTTAGGGTTAGGGTTAGTTTTAGGGTTAGGGATTGGTTTAGGGTACGGGTTAGGATTAGCGTACGTGTTAGGGTTAGGGTTTGGGTTAGGGTTAGGGTACGCGTTAGGGTTAGGGTATGGGTTAGGGTTAGGGTACACGTTAGGATTAGGGTATTTATTAAACCTATCCCACTCTCTAGATACCACTTAGCACGTAAAGGAATATTATTTGGGGTCCAGCCATGGAGAAGATTTTACTCACTAGGATAAGATAAAGAATAAACACATTATAAAAAAATCACATTAGGATTTTCTTTTTAACCTGTTCCTTAAAACACTAGTGCTTAGGAAATCTAATGGAGGCAAAAGCAGTCAAGGGTAGTTTAGGGTTAGGGTTAGGGTTAGGGTTAGTGTTAGGGTTAGGGTACGGCTTAGGGTATGAGATAGGGTACGGGTGAGGGTACGGCGTAGGGTAGGGGTTAGGGTTAGGGTTAGGGTTAGGGTTAGGGTTAGGGTACGGCTTAGGGTACGGGTGAGGGTACGGGTGAGGGTACTGCGTAGGGTATTGGTTAGGGTTAGGGTACGGCTTAGGATACGGGTTAGGGTACGGGTGAGGGTACGGCGTAGGGTATGGGTTAGGGTTAGGGTTAGGGTTAGGGTTAGGGTTAGGGTACGGCTTAGTGTACGGGTTAGGGTACGGGTGAGGGTACGGCGTAGGGTATAGGTTAGGGTTAGGGTTAGGGATAGGGTCCGGCTTAGGATACGGGTTAGGGTACGGGTGAGGGTACGGCGTAGCGTATGGGATAGGGTTAGGGTTAGGGTTAGGGTACGGCTTAGGGTACGGGTTAGGGTACGGGTGAGGGTACGGCGTAGGGTATGGGTTAGGGTTAGGGTTAGGGTTAGGGTTAGGGTTAGGGTTAGGGTACGGCTTAGGGTACGGGTGAGGGTACGGGTGAGGGTACGGCGTAGGGTATAGGTTAGGGTTAGGGTTAGGGTTAGGGTACGGCTTAGGATACGGGTTAGGGTACGGGTGAGGGTACGGCGTAGCGTATGGGTTAGGGTTAGGGTTAGGTTTAGGGTACGGCTTAGGGTACGGGTTAGGGTACGGGTGAGGGTACGGCGTAGGGTATGGGTTAGGGTTAGGGTTAGGGTTAGGGTTAGTTTTAGGGTTAGGGATTGGTTTAGGGTACGGGTTAGGATTAGCGTACGTGTTAGGGTTAGGGTGTGGGTTAGGGTTAGGGTACGCGTTAGGGTTAGGGTATGGGTTAGGGTTAGGGTACACGTTAGGATTAGGGTATTTATTAAACCTATCCCACTCTCTAGATACCACTTAGCACGTAAAGGAATATTATTTGTGGTCCAGCCATGGAGAAGATTTTAGTCACTAGGATAAGATAAAGAATAAACACATTATAAAAAAATCACATTAGGATTTTCTTTTTAACCTGTTCCTTAAAACACTAGTGCTTAGGAAATCTAATGGAGGCAAAAGCAGTCAAGGGTAGTTTAGGGTTAGGGTTAGGGTTAGGGTTAGTGTTAGGGTTAGGGTACGGCTTAGGGTATGGGATAGGGTACGGGTGAGGGTACGGCGTAGGGTAGAGGTTAGGGTTAGGGTTAGGGTTAGGGTACGGCTTAGGGTACGGGTGAGGGTACTGCGTAGGTTATTGGTTAGGGTTAGGGTACGGCTTAGGATACGGGTTAGGGTACGGGTTAGGGTACGGCGTAGGGTATTGGTTAGGGTTAGGGTTAGGGTTAGGGTTAGGGTTAGGGTACGGCTTAGGTTACGGTTTAGGGTACGGGTGAGGGTACGGCGTAGGGTATAGGTTAGGGTTAGGGTTAGGGTTAGGGTACGGCTTAGGATACGGGTTAGGGTACGGGTGAGGGTACGGCGTAGCGTATGGGTTAGGGTTAGGGTTAGGGTTGGGATACGGCTTAGGGTACGGGTTAGGGTACGGGTGAGGGTACGGCGTAGGGTATGGTTAGGGTTAGGGGTAGGGTTAGGGTTAGTTTTAGGGTTAGGGATTGGTTTAGGGTACGGTTTAGGATTAGGGTACGTGTTAGGGTTAGGGTACGCGTTAGGGTTAGGGTATGGGTTAGGGTTAGGGTACACGTTAGGATTAGGGTATTTATTAAAGCTATCCCACTCTCTAGATACCACTTAGAACGTAAAGGAATATTAATTGGGGTCCAGCCATGGAGAAGATTTTAGTCACTAGGATAAGATAAAGAATAAACACATTATAAAAAAATCACATTAGGATTTTCTTTTTAACCTCTTCCTTAAAACACTAGTGCTTAGGAAATCTAATGGAGGCAAAAGCAGTCAAGGGTAGTTTAGGGTTAGGGTTAGGGTTAGGGTTACTGTTAGGGTTAGGGTACGGCTTAGGTTATGGGATAGGGTACGGGTGAGGGTACGGCGTAGGGTAGGGGTTAGGGTTAGGGTTAGGGTTAGGGTTAGGGTTAGCGTTACGGTACGGCTTAGGGTACGGGTGAGGGTACGGGTGAGGGTACTGCGTAGGGTATTGGTTAGGGTTAGGGTACGGCTTAGGATACGGGTTAGGGTACGGGTTAGGGTACGGCGTAGGGTATGGGTTAGGGTTAGGGTTAGGGTACGGCTTAGGGTACTGCTTAGGGTACGGGTTAGGGTACGGGTGAGGGTACGGCGTAGGGTATAGTTTAGGGTTAGCGTTAGGGTTAGGGTACGGCTTAGGATACGGGTTAGGGTACGGGTGAGGGTACGGCGTAGCGTATGGGTTAGGGTTAGGTTTAGGGTTAGGGTACGGCTTAGGGTACGGGTTAGGGTACGGGTGAGGGTACGGCGTAGGGTATGGGTTAGGGTTAGGGTTAGGGTTAGGGTTAGGGTACGGCTTAGGGTACGGGTGTGGGTACGGGTGAGGGTACGGCGTAGGGTATAGGTTAGGGTTAGGGTTAGGGTTAGGGTACGGCTTAGGATACGGGTTAGGGTACGGGTGAGGGTACGGCGTAGCGTATGTGTTAGGGTTAGGGTTAGGGTTAGGGTACGGCTTAGGGTATGGGTTAGGGTACGGGTGAGGGTACGGCGTAGGGTATGGGTTAGGGTTAGGGTTAGGGTTAGGGTTAGTTTTAGGGTTAGGGATTGGTTTAGGGTACGGGTTAGGATTAGCGTACGCGTTAGGGTTAGGGTGTGGGTTAGGGTTAGGGTACACGTTAGGATTAGGGTATTTATTAAACCTATCCCACTCTCTAGATACCACTTAGCACGTAAAGGAATATTATTTGGGGTCCAGCCATGGAGAAGATTTTAGTCACTAGGATAAGATAAAGAATAAACACATTATAAAAAAATGACATTAGGATTTTCTTTTTAACCTGTTCCTTAAAACACTAGTGCTTAGGAAATCTAATGGAGGCAAAAGCAGTCAAGGGTAGTTTAGGGTTAGGGTTAGGGTTAGGGTTAGTGTTAGGGTTAGGGTACGGCTTAGGGTATGGGATAGGGTACGGGTGAGGGTACGGCGTAGGGTAGGGGTTAGGGTTAGGGTTAGGGTTAGGGTACGGCTTAGGGTACGGGTTAGGGTACGGGTTAGGATACGGCGTAGGGTATGGGTTAGGGTTAGGGTTAGGGTTAGGGTTAGGGTACGGCTTAGGGTACGGGTTAGGGTACGGGTGAGGGTACGGCGTAGGGTATAGGTTAGGGTTAGGGTTAGGGTTAGGGTACGGCTTAGGATACGGGTTAGGGTACGGGTGAGGGTACGGCGTAGCGTATGGGTTAGGGTTAGGGTTAGGGTACGGCTTAGGGTACGGGTTAGGGTACGGGTGAGGGTACGTCGTAGGGTATGTGTTAGGGTTAGGGTTAGGGTTAGTTTTAGGGTTAGGGATTGGTTTAGGCTACGGGTTAGGATTAGCGTACGTGTTAGGGTTAGGGTTTGGGTTAGGGTTAGGGTTAGGGTTCGGGTTAGGGTTAGGGTACGGCTTAGGGTATGGGTTAGGGTACGGGTGAGGGTACGGCGTAGGGTATGGTTTAGGGTTAGGGTTAGGGTTAGGGTTAGTTTTAGGGTTAGGGTTTGGTTTAGGGTACGGGTTAGGATTAGCGTACGTGTTAGGGTTAGGGTGTGGGTTAGGGTTAGGGTACGCGTTAGGGTTAGGGTATGGGTTAGGGTTAGGGTACACGTTAGGATTAGGGTATTTATTAAACCTATCCCACTCTCTAGATACCACTTAGCACGTAAAGGAATATTATTTGGGGTCCAGCCATGGAGAAGATTTTAGTCACTAGGATAAGATAAAGAATAAACACATTATAAAAAAATCACATTAGGATTTTCTTTTTAACCTCTTCCTTAAAACACTAGTGCTTAGGAAATCTAATGGAGGCAAAAGCAGTCAAGGGTAGTTTAGGGTTAGGGTTAGGGTTAGGGTTACTGTTAGGGTTAGGGTACGGCTTAGGTTATGGGATAGGGTACGGGTGAGGGTACGGCGTAGGGTAGGGGTTAGGGTTAGGGTTAGGGTTAGGGTTAGGGTTAGGGTTAGGGTACGGCTTAGGGTACGGGTGAGGGTACTGCGTAGGGTATTGGTTAGGGTTAGGGTACGGCTTAGGATACGGGTTAGGGTACGGGGTAGGGTATGGGTTAGGGTTAGGGTTAGGGTTAGGGTTAGCGTTAGGGTACGGCTTAGGGTACGGGTTAGGCTACCGGTGAGGGTACGGCGTAGGGTATAGGTTAGGTTTAGGGTTAGGGTTAGGGTACGGCTTAGGATACGGGTTAGGGTACGGGTGAGGGTACGGCGTAGCGTATGGGTTAGGGTTAGGGTTAGTGTTAGGGTACGGCTTAGGGTACGGGTTAGGGTACGGGTGAGGGTACGGCGTAGGGTATGGGTTAGGGTTAGGGTTAGGGTTAGGGTTAGTTTTAGGGTTAGGGATTGGTTTAGGGTACGGGTTAGGATTAGCGTACGTGTTAGGGTTAGGGTTTGGGTTAGGGTTAGGGTATGCGTTAGGGTTAGGGTATGGGTTAGGGTTAGGGTACACGTTAGGATTAGGGTATTTATTAAACCTATCCCACTCTCTAGATACCACTTAGCACGTAAAGGAATATTATTTGGGGTCCAGCCATGGAGAAGATTTTAGTCACTAGGATAAGATAAAGAATAAACACATTATAAAAAAATCACATTAGGATTTTCTTTTTAACCTGTTCCTTAAAACACTAGTGCTTAGGAAATCTAATGGAGGCAAAAGCAGTCAAGGGTAGTTTAGGGTTAGGGTTAGGGTTAGGGTTAGTGTTAGGGTTAGGGTACGGCTTAGGGTATGGGATAGGGTACGGGTGAGGGTACGGCGTAGGGTAGGGGTTAGGGTTAGGCTTAGGGTTAGGGTTAGGGTTAGGGTTAGGGTTAGGGTACGGCTTAGGGTACGGGTGAGGGTACGGGTGAGGGTACTGCGTAGGGTATTGGTTAGGGTTAGGGTACGGCTTAGGATACGGGTTAGGGTACGGGTTAGTGTACGGCGTAGGGTATGGGTTAGGGTTAGGGTTAGGGTTAGGGTACGGCTTAGGGTACGGCTTAGGGTACGGGTGAGGGTACGGCGTAGGGTATAGGTTAGGGTTAGGGTTAGGGTTAGGGTACGGCTTAGGATACGGGTTAGGGTACGGGTGAGGGTACGGCGTATCGTATGGGTTAGGGTTAGGTTTAGGGTTAGGGTACCACTTAGGGTACGGGTTAGGGTACGGGTGAGGGTACGGCGTAGGGTATGGGTTAGGGTTAGGGTTAGAGTTAGGTTTAGGGTACGGCTTAGGGTACGGGTTAGGGTACGGTGAGGGTACGGCGTAGGGTATAGGTTAGGGTTAGGGTTAGGGTTAGGGTACGGCTTAGGATACGGGTTAGGGTACGGGTGAGGGTACGGCGTAGCGTATGGGTTAGGGTTAGGGTTAGGGCTAGGGTACGGCTTAGGGTATGGGTTAGGGTACGGGTGAGGGTACGGCGTAGGGTATGGGTTAGGGTTAGGGTTGGGGTTAGGGTTAGTTTTAGGGTTAGGGATTGGTTTAGGGTACGGGTTAGGATTAGCGTACGTATTAGGGTTAGGGTGTGGGTTAGGGTTAGGGTACGCGTTAGGGTTAGGGTATGGGTTAGGGTTAGGGTACACGTTAGGATTAGGGTATTTATTAAAGCTATCCCACTCTCTAGATACCACTTAGCACGTAAAGGAATATTATTTGGGGTCCAGCCATGGAGAAGATTTTAGTCACTAGGATAAGATAAAGAATAAACACATTATAAAAAAATCACATTAGGATTTTCTTTTTAACCTGTTCCTTAAAACACTAGTGCTTAGGAAATCTAATGGAGGCAAAAGCAGTCAAGGGTAGTTTAGGGTTAGAGTTAGGGTTAGGGTTAGTGTTAGGGTTAGGGTACGGCTTAGGGTATGGGATAGGGTACGGGTGAGGTTACGGCGTAGGGTAGGGGTTAGAGTTAGGGTTAGGGTTAGGGTACGGCTTAGGGTACGGGTGAGGGTACTGCGTAGGGTATTGGTTAGGGTTAGGGTACGGCTTAGGATACGGGTTAGGGTACGGGTTAGGGTACGGCATAGGGTATGGGTTAGGGTTAGGGTTAGGGTTAGGGTTAGGGTTAGGGTACGGCTTAGGGTACGGGTTAGGGTACGGGTGAGGGTACGGCGTAGGGTATAGGTTAGGGTTAGGGTTAGGGTTAGGGTACGGCTTAGGATACGGGTTAGGGTACGGGTGAGGGTACGGCGTAGCGTATGTGTTAGGGTTAGGGTTAGGGTTAGGGTACGGCTTAGGGTACGGGTGAGGGTACGGCGTAGGGTATGGGTTAGGGTTAGGGTTAGGGTTAGGGTTAGTTTTAGGGTTAGGGATTGGTTTAGGGTACGGGTTAGGATTAGCGTACGTGTTAGGGTTAGGGTTTGGGTTAGGGTTAGGGTACGCGTTAGGGTTAGGGTATGGGTTAGGGTTAGGGTACACGTTAGGATTAGGGTATTTATTAAACCTATCCCACTCTCTAGATACCACTTAGCACGTAAAGGAATATTATTTGGGGTCCAGCCATGGAGAAGATTTTACTCACTAGGATAAGATAAAGAATAAACACATTATAAAAAAATCACATTAGGATTTTCTTTTTAACCTGTTCCTTAAAACACTAGTGCTTAGGAAATCTAATGGAGGCAAAAGCAGTCAAGGGTAGTTTAGGGTTAGGGTTAGGGTTAGGGTTAGTGTTAGGGTTAGGGTACGGCTTAGGGTATGAGATAGGCTACGGGTGAGGGTACGGCGTAGGGTAGGGGTTAGGGTTAGGGTTAGGGTTAGGGTTAGGGTTAGGGTACGGCTTAGGGTACGGGTGAGGGTACGGGTGAGGGTACTGCGTAGGGTATTGGTTAGGGTTAGGGTACGGCTTAGGATACGGGTTAGGGTACGGGTGAGGGTACGGCGTAGGGTATGGGTTAGGGTTAGGGTTAGGGTTAGGGTACGGCTTAGGGTACGGGTGAGGGTACGGGTGAGGGTACGGCGTAGGGTATAGGTTAGGGTTAGGGTTAGGGATAGGGTCCGGCTTAGGATACGGGTTAGAGTACGGGTGAGGGTACGGCGTAGCGTATGGGATAGGGTTAGGGTTAGGGTTAGGGTTAGGGTTAGGGTACGGCTTAGGGTACGGGTGAGGGTACGGGTGAGGGTACGGCGTAGGGTATATGTTAGGGTTAGGGTTAGGGTTAGGGTACGGCTTAGGATACGGGTTAGGGTACGGGTGAGGGTACGGCGTAGCGTATGGGTTAGGGTTAGGGTTAGGTTTAGGGTACGGCTTAGGGTACGGGTTAGGGTACGGGTGAGGGTACGGCGTAGGGTATGGGTTAGGGTTAGGGTTAGGGTTAGGGTTAGTTTTAGGCTTAGGGATTGGTTTAGGGTACGGGTTAGGATTAGCGTACGTGTTAGGGTTAGGGTGTGGGTTAGGGTTAGGGTACGCGTTAGGGTTAGGGTATGGGTTAGGGTTAGGGTACACGTTAGGATTAGGGTATTTATTAAACCTATCCCACTCTCTAGATACCACTTAGCACGTAAAGGAATATTATTTGGGGTCCAGCCATGGAGAAGATTTTAGTCACTAGGATAAGATAAAGAATAAACACATTATAAAAAAATCACATTAGGATTTTCTTTTTATCCTGTACCTTAAAACACTAGTGCTTAGGAAATCTAATGGAGGCAAAAGCAGTCAAGGGTAGTTTAGGGTTAGGGTTAGGGTTAGGGTTAGTGTTAGGGTTAGGGTACGGCTTAGGGTATGGGATAGGGTACGGGTGAGGGTACGGCGTAGGGTAGGGGTTAGGGTTAGTGTTAGGGTTAGGGTACGGCTTAGGGTACGGGTGAGGGTACTGCGTAGGTTATTGGTTAGGGTTAGGGTACGGCTTAGGATACGGGTTAGGGTACGTGTTAGGGTACGCGTAGGGTATTGGTTAGGGTTAGGGTTAGGGTTAGGGTTAGGGTTAGGGTACGGCTTAGGTTACGAGTTAGGGTACGGGTGAGGGTACGGCGTAGGGTATAGGTTAGGGTTAGGGTTAGGGTTAGGGTACGGCTTAGGATACGGGTTAGGGTACGGGTGAGGGTACGGCGTAGCGTATGGGTTAGGGTTAAGGTTAGGGTTAGGATACGGCTTAGGGTACGGGTTAGGGTACGGGTGAGGGTATGGCGTAGGGTATGGTTAGGGTTAGGGGTAGGGTTAGGGTTAGTTTTAGGGTTAGGGATTGGTTTAGGGTACGGTTTAGGATTAGCGTACGTGTTAGGGTTAGGGTACGCGTTAGGGTTAGGGTATGGGTTAGGGTTAGGGTACACGTTAGGATTAGGGTATTTATTAAAGCTATCCCACTCTCTAGATACCACTTAGAACGTAAAGGAATATTATTTGGGGTCCAGCCATGGAGAAGATTTTAGTCACTAGGATAAGATAAAGAATAAACACATTATAAAAAAATCACATTAGGATTTTCTTTTTAACCTCTTCCTTAAAACACTAGTGCTTAGGAAATCTAATGGAGGCAAAAGCAGTCAAGGGTAGTTTAGGGTTAGGGTTAGGGTTAGGGTTAGTGTTAGGGTTAGGGTACGGCTTAGGTTATGGGATAGGGTTAGGGTTAGGGTTAGGGTTAGTGTTAGGGTTAGGGTACGGCTTAGGGTATGGGATAGGGTACGGGTGAGGGTACGGCGTAGGGTAGGGGTTAGGGTTAGGGTTAGGGTTAGGGTACGGCTTAGGGTACGGGTTAGGGTACGGGTTAGGATACGGCGTAGGGTATGGGTTAGGGTTAGGGTTAGGGTTAGGGTTAGGGTACGGCTTAGGGTACGGGTTAGGGTACGGGTGAGGGTACGGCGTAGGGTATAGGTTAGGGTTAGGGTTAGGGTTAGGGTACGGCTTAGGATACGGGTTAGGGTACGGGTGAGGGTACGGCGTAGCGTATGGGTTAGGGTTAGGGTTAGGGTACGGCTTAGGGTACGGGTTAGGGTACGGGTGAGGGTACGGCGTAGGGTATAGGTTAGGGTTAGGGTTAGGGTTAGTTTTAGGGTTAGGGATTGGTTTAGGGTACGGGTTAGGATTAGCGTACGTGTTAGGGTTAGGGTTTGGGTTAGGGTTAGGGTACGCGTTAGGGTTAGGGTATGGGTTAGGGTTAGGGTACACGTTAGGATTAGGGTATTTATTAAACCTATCCCACTCTCTAGATACCACTTAGAACGTAAAGGAATATTATTTGGGGTCCAGCCATGGAGAAGATTTTAGTCACTAGGATAAGATAAAGAATAAACACATTATAAAAAAATCACATTAGGATTTTGTTTTTAACCTCTTCCTTAAAACACTAGTGCTTAGGAAATCTAATGGAGGCAAAAGCAGTAAAGGGTAGTTTAGGGTTAGGGTTAGGGTTAGGGTTACTGTTAGGGTTAGGGTACGGATTAGGTTATGGGATAGGGTACGGGTGAGGGTACGGCGTAGGGTAGGGGTTAGGGTTAGGGTTAGGGTTAGGGTTAGGGTTAGGGTTAGGGTACGGCTTAGGGTACGGGTGAGGGTACTGCGTAGGGTATTGGTTAGGGTTAGGGTACGGCTTAGGATACGGGTTAGGGTACGGGGTAGGGTATGGGTTAGGTTTAGGGTTAGGGTTAGGGTTAGCGTTAGGGTACGGCTTAGGGTACGGGTTAGGGTACGGGTGAGGGTACGGCGTAGGGTTAGGGTTAGGGTTAGGGTACGGCTTAGGATACGGGTTAGGGTACGGGTGAGGGTACGGCGTAGCGTATGGGTTAGGGTTAGGGTTAGTGTTAGGGTACGGCTTAGGGTACGGGTTAGGGTACGGGTGAGGGTACGGCGTAGGGTATGGGTTAGGGTTAGGGTTAGGGTACGGCTTAGGATACGGGTTAGGGTACGGGTGAGGGTACGGCGTAGCGTATGTGTTAGGGTTAGGGTTAGGGTTAGGGTACGGCTTAGGGTACGGGTTAGGGTACGGGTGAGGGTACGGCGTAGGGTATAGGTTAGGGTTAGGGTTAGGGTTAGGGTACGGCTTAGGATACGGGTTAGGGTACGGGTGAGGGTACGGCGTAGCGTATGTGTTAGTGTTAGGGTTAGGGTTAGGGTACGGCTTAGGGTACGGGTGAGGGTACGGCGTAGGGTATGGGTTAGGGTTAGGGTTAGGGTTAGGGTTAGTTTTAGGGTTAGGGATTGGTTTAGGGTACGGGTTAGGATTAGCGTACGTGTTAGGGTTAGGGTTTGGGTTAGGGTTAGGTTACGCGTTAGGGTTAGGGTATGGGTTAGGGTTAGGGTACACGTTAGGATTAGGGTATTTATTAAACCTATCCCACTCTCTAGATACCACTTAGCACGTAAAGGAATATTATTTGGGGTCCAGCCATGGAGAAGATTTTACTCACTAGGATAAGATAAAGAATAAACACATTATAAAAAAATCACATTAGGATTTTCTTTTTAACCTGTTCCTTAAAACACTAGTGCTTAGGAAATCTAATGGAGGCAAAAGCAGTCAAGGGTAGTTTAGGGTTAGGGTTAGGGTTAGGGTTAGTGTTAGGGTTAGGGTACGGCTTAGGGTATGAGATAGGGTACGGGTGAGGGTACGGCGTAGGGTAGGGGTTAGGGTTAGGGTTAGGGTTAGGGTTAGGGTTAGGGTACGGCTTAGGGTACGGGTGAGGGTACGGGTGAGGGTACTGCGTAGGGTATTGGTTAGGGTTAGGGTACGGCTTAGGATACGGGTTAGGGTACGGGTGAGGGTACGGCGTAGGGTATGGGTTAGGGTTAGGGTTAGGGTTAGGGTTAGGGTTAGGGTACGGCTTAGTGTACGGGTTAGGGTACGGGTGAGGGTACGGCGTAGGGTATAGGTTAGGGTTAGGGTTAGGGATAGGGTCCGGCTTAGGATACGGGTTAGGGTACGGGTGAGGGTACGGCGTAGCGTATGGGATAGGGTTAGGGTTAGGGTTAGGGTACGGCTTAGGATACGGGTTAGGGTACGGGTGAGGGTACGGCGTAGGGTATGGGTTAGGGTTAGGGTTAGGGTTAGGGTTAGGGTTAGGGTTAGGGTACGGCTTAGGGTACGGGTGAGGGTACGGGTGAGGGTACGGCGTAGGGTATAGGTTAGGGTTAGGGTTAGGGTTAGGGTACGGCTTAGGATACGGGTTAGGGTACGGGTGAGGGTACGGCGTAGCGTATGGGTTAGGGTTAGGGTTAGGTTTAGGGTACGGCTTAGGGTACGGGTTAGGGTACGGGTGAGGGTACGGCGTAGGGTATGGGTTAGGGTTAGGGTTAGGGTTAGGGTTAGTTTTATGGTTAGGGATTGGTTTAGGGTACGGGTTAGGATTAGCGTACGTGTTAGGGTTAGGGTGTGGGTTAGGGTTAGGGTACGCGTTAGGGTTAGGGTATGGGTTAGGGTTAGGGTACACGTTAGGATTAGGGTATTTATTAAACCTATCCCACTCTCTAGATACCACTTAGCACGTAAAGGAATATTATTTGTGGTCCAGCCATGGAGAAGATTTTAGTCACTAGGATAAGATAAAGAATAAACACATTATAAAAAAATCACATTAGGATTTTCTTTTTAACCTGTTCCTTAAAACACTAGTGCTTAGGAAATCTAATGGAGGCAAAAGCAGTCAAGGGTAGTTTAGGGTTAGGGTTAGGGTTAGGGTTAGTGTTAGGGTTAGGGTACGGCTTAGGGTATGGGATAGGGTACGGGTGAGGGTACGGCGTAGGGTAGAGGTTAGGGTTAGGGTTAGGGTTAGGGTACGGCTTAGGGTACGGGTGAGGGTACTGCGTAGGTTATTGGTTAGGGTTAGGGTACGGCTTAGGATACGGGTTAGGGTACGGGTTAGGGTACGGCGTAGGGTATTGGTTAGGGTTAGGGTTAGGGTTAGGGTTAGGGTTAGGGTACGGCTTAGGTTACGGTTTAGGGTACGGGTGAGGGTACGGCGTAGGGTATAGGTTAGGGTTAGGGTTAGGGTTAGGGTACGGCTTAGGATACGGGTTAGGGTACGGGTGAGGGTACGGCGTAGCGTATGGGTTAGGGTTAGGGTTAGGGTTGGGATACGGCTTAGGGTACGGGTTAGGGTACGGGTGAGGGTACGGCGTAGGGTATGGTTAGGGTTAGGGGTAGGGTTAGGGTTAGTTTTAGGGTTAGGGATTGGTTTAGGGTACGGTTTAGGATTAGGGTACGTCTTAGGGTTAGGGTACGCGTTAGGGTTAGGGTATGGGTTAGGGTTAGGGTACACGTTAGGATTAGGGTATTTATTAAAGCTATCCCACTCTCTAGATACCACTTAGAACGTAAAGGAATATTAATTGGGGTCCAGCCATGGAGAAGATTTTAGTCACTAGGATAAGATAAAGAATAAACACATTATAAAAAAATCACATTAGGATTTTCTTTTTAACCTCTTCCTTAAAACACTAGTGCTTAGGAAATCTAATGGAGGCAAAAGCAGTCAAGGGTAGTTTAGGGTTAGGGTTAGGGTTAGGGTTACTGTTAGGGTTAGGGTACGGCTTAGGTTATGGGATAGGGTACGGGTGAGGGTACGGCGTAGGGTAGGGGTTAGGGTTAGGGTTAGGGTTAGGGTTAGGGTTAGCGTTACGGTACGGCTTAGGGTACGGGTGAGGGTACGGGTGAGGGTACTGCGTAGGGTATTGGTTAGGGTTAGGGTACGGCTTAGGATACGGGTTAGGGTACGGGTTAGGGTACGGCGTAGGGTATGGGTTAGGGTTAGGGTTAGGGTACGGCTTAGGGTACTGCTTAGGGTACGGGTTAGGGTACGGGTGAGGGTACGGCGTAGGGTATAGTTTAGGGTTAGCGTTAGGGTTAGGGTACGGCTTAGGATACGGGTTAGGGTACGGGTGAGGGTACGGCGTAGCGTATGGTTTAGGGTTAGGTTTAGGGTTAGGGTACGGCTTAGGGTACGGGTTAGGGTACGGGTGAGGGTACGGCGTAGGGTATGGGTTAGGGTTAGGGTTAGGGTTAGGGTTAGGGTACGGCTTAGGGTACGGGTGTGGGTACGGGTGAGGGTACGGCGTAGGGTATAGGTTAGGGTTAGGGTTAGGGTTAGGGTACGGCTTAGGATACGGGTTAGGGTACGGGTGAGGGTACGGCGTAGCGTATGTGTTAGGGTTAGGGTTAGGGTTAGGGTACGGCTTAGGGTATGGGTTAGGGTACGGGTGAGGGTACGGCGTAGGGTATGGGTTAGGGTTAGGGTTAGGGTTAGGGTTAGTTTTAGGGTTAGGGATTGGTTTAGGGTACGGGTTAGGATTAGCGTACGCGTTAGGGTTAGGGTGTGGGTTAGGGTTAGGGTACACGTTAGGATTAGGGTATTTATTAAACCTATCCCACTCTCTAGATACCACTTAGCACGTAAAGGAATATTATTTGGGGTCCAGCCATGGAGAAGATTTTAGTCACTAGGATAAGATAAAGAATAAACACATTATAAAAAAATGACATTAGGATTTTCTTTTTAACCTGTTCCTTAAAACACTAGTGCTTAGGAAATCTAATGGAGGCAAAAGCAGTCAAGGGTAGTTTAGGGTTAGGGTTAGGGTTAGGGTTAGTGTTAGGGTTAGGGTACGGCTTAGGGTATGGGATAGGGTACGGGTGAGGGTACGGCGTAGGGTAGGGGTTAGGGTTAGGGTTAGGGTTAGGGTACGGCTTAGGGTACGGGTTAGGGTACGGGTTAGGATACGGCGTAGGGTATGGGTTAGGGTTAGGGTTAGGGTTAGGGTTAGGGTACGGCTTAGGGTACGGGTTAGGGTACGGGTGAGGGTACGGCGTAGGGTATAGGTTAGGGTTAGGGTTAGGGTTAGGGTACGGCTTAGGATACGGGTTAGGGTACGGGTGAGGGTACGGCGTAGCGTATGGGTTAGGGTTAGGGTTAGGGTACGGCTTAGGGTACGGGTTAGGGTACGGGTGAGGGTACGGCGTAGGGTATGTGTTAGGGTTAGGGTTAGGGTTAGTTTTAGGGTTAGGGATTGGTTTAGGGTACGGGTTAGGATTAGCGTACGTGTTAGGGTTAGGGTTTGGGTTAGGGTTAGGGTTAGGGTTCGGGTTAGGGTTAGGGTACGGCTTAGGGTATGGGTTAGGGTACGGGTGAGGGTACGGCGTAGGGTATGGTTTAGGGTTAGGGTTAGGGTTAGGGTTAGTTTTAGGGTTAGGGATTGGTTTAGGGTACGGGTTAGGATTAGCGTACGTGTTAGGGTTAGGGTGTGGGTTAGGGTTAGGGTACGCGTTAGGGTTAGGGTATGGGTTAGGGTTAGGGTACACGTTAGGATTAGGGTATTTATTAAACCTATCCCACTCTCTACATACCACTTAGCACGTAAAGGAATATTATTTGGGGTCCAGCCATGGAGAAGATTTTAGTCACTAGGATAAGATAAAGAATAAACACATTATAAAAAAATCACATTAGGATTTTCTTTTTAACCTCTTCCTTAAAACACTAGTGCTTAGGAAATCTAATGGAGGCAAAAGCAGTCAAGGGTAGTTTAGGGTTAGGGTTAGGGTTAGGGTTACTGTTAGGGTTAGGGTACGGCTTAGGTTATGGGATAGGGTACGGGTGAGGGTACGGCGTAGGGTAGGGGTTAGGGTTAGGGTTAGGGTTAGGGTTAGGGTTAGGGTTAGGGTACGGCTTAGGGTACGGGTGAGGGTACTGCGTAGGGTATTGGTTAGGGTTAGGGTACGGCTTAGGATACGGGTTAGGGTACGGGGTAGGGTATGGGTTAGGGTTAGGGTTAGGGTTAGGGTTAGCGTTAGGGTACGGCTTAGGGTACGGGTTAGGCTACCGGTGAGGGTACGGCGTAGGGTATAGGTTAGGTTTAGGGTTAGGGTTAGGGTACGGCTTAGGATACGGGTTAGGGTACGGGTGAGGGTACGGCGTAGCGTATGGGTTAGGGTTAGGGTTAGTGTTAGGGTACGGCTTAGGGTACGGGTTAGGGTACGGGTGAGGGTACGGCGTAGGGTATGGGTTAGGGTTAGGGTTAGGGTTAGGGTTAGTTTTAGGGTTAGGGATTGGTTTAGGGTACGGGTTAGGATTAGCGTACGTGTTAGGGTTAGGGTTTGGGTTAGGGTTAGGGTATGCGTTAGGGTTAGGGTATGGGTTAGGGTTAGGGTACACGTTAGGATTAGGGTATTTATTAAACCTATCCCACTCTCTAGATACCACTTAGCACGTAAAGGAATATTATTTGGGGTCCAGCCATGGAGAAGATTTTAGTCACTAGGATAAGATAAAGAATAAACACATTATAAAAAAATCACATTAGGATTTTCTTTTTAACCTGTTCCTTAAAACACTAGTGCTTAGGAAATCTAATGGAGGCAAAAGCAGTCAAGGGTAGTTTAGGGTTAGGGTTAGGGTTAGGGTTAGTGTTAGGGTTAGGGTACGGCTTAGGGTATGGGATAGGGTACGGGTGAGGGTACGGCGTAGGGTAGGGGTTAGGGTTAGGCTTAGGGTTAGGGTTAGGGTTAGGGTTAGGGTTAGGGTACGGCTTAGGGTACGGGTGAGGGTACGGGTGAGGGTACTGCGTAGGGTATTGGTTAGGGTTAGGGTACGGCTTAGGATACGGGTTAGGGTACGGGTTAGTGTACGGCGTAGGGTATGGGTTAGGGTTAGGGTTAGGGTTAGGGTACGGCTTAGGGTACGGCTTAGGGTACGGGTGAGGGTACGGCGTAGGGTATAGGTTAGGGTTAGGGTTAGGGTTAGGGTACGGCTTAGGATACGGGTTAGGGTACGGGTGAGGGTACGGCGTAGCGTATGGGTTAGGGTTAGGTTTAGGGTTAGGGTACCACTTAGGGTACGGGTTAGGGTACGGGTGAGGGTACGGCGTAGGGTATGGGTTAGGGTTAGGGTTAGAGTTAGGTTTAGGGTACGGCTTAGGGTACGGGTGAGGGTACGGTGAGGGTACGGCGTAGGTTATAGGTTAGGGTTAGGGTTAGGGTTAGGGTACGGCTTAGGATACGGGTTAGGGTACGGGTGAGGGTACGGCGTAGCGTATGGGTTAGGGTTAGGGTTAGGGCTAGGGTACGGCTTAGGGTATGGGTTAGGGTACGGGTGAGGGTACGGCGTAGGGTATGGGTTAGGGTTAGGGTTGGGGTTAGGGTTAGTTTTAGGGTTAGGGATTGGTTTAGGGTACGGGTTAGGATTAGCGTACGTATTAGGGTTAGGGTGTGGGTTAGGGTTAGGGTACGCGTTAGGGTTAGGGTATGGGTTAAGGTTAGGGTACACGTTAGGATTAGGGTATTTATTAAACCTATCCCACTCTGTAGATACCACTTAGCACGTAAAGGAATATTATTTGGAGACCAGCCATGGAGAAGATTTTAGTCACTAGGATAAGATAAAGAATAAACAAATTATAAAAAAATCACATTAGGATTTTCTTTTTAAACTGTTCCTTAAAACACTAGTGCTTAGGAAATCTAATGGAGGCAAAAGCAGTCAAGGGTAGTTTAGGGTTAGGGTTAGGGTTAGGGTTAGTGTTAGGGTTAGGGTACGGCTTAGGGTATGAGATAGGGTACGGGTGAGGGTACGGCGTAGGGTAGGGGTTAGGGTTAGGGTTAGGGTTAGGGTTAGGGTACGGCTTAGGGTACGGGTGAGGGTACGGGTGAGGGTACTGCGTAGGGTATTGGTTAGGGTTAGGGTACGGCTTAGGATACGGGTTAGGGTACGGGTGAGGGTACGGCGTAGGGTATGGGTTAGGGTTAGGGTTAGGGTTAGGGTTAGGGTTAGGGTACGGCTTAGTGTACGGGTTAGGGTACGGGTGAGGGTACGGCGTAGGGTATAGGTTAGGGTTAGGGTTAGGGATAGGGTCCGGCTTAGGATACGGGTTAGGGTACGGGTGAGGGTACGGCGTAGCGTATGGGATAGGGTTAGGGTTAGGGTTAGGGTACGGCTTAGGGTACGGGTTAGGGTACGGGTGAGGGTACGGCGTAGGGTATGGGTTAGGGTTAGGGTTAGGGTTAGGGTTAGGGTTAGGGTTAGGGTACGGCTTAGGGTACGGGTGAGGGTACGGGTGAGGGTACGGCGTAGGGTATAGGTTAGGGTTAGGGTTAGGGTTAGGGTACGGCTTAGGATACGGGTTAGGGTACGGGTGAGGGTACGGCGTAGCGTATGGGTTAGGGTTAGGGTTAGGTTTAGGGTACGGCTTAGGGTACGGGTTAGGGTACGGGTGAGGGTACGGCGTAGGGTATGGGTTAGGGTTAGGGTTAGGGTTAGGGTTAGTTTTAGGGTTAGGGATTGGTTTAGGGTACGGGTTAGGATTAGCGTACGTGTTAGGGTTAGGGTGTGGGTTAGGGTTAGGGTACGCGTTAGGGTTAGGGTATGGGTTAGGGTTAGGGTACACGTTAGGATTAGGGTATTTATTAAACCTATCCCACTCTCTAGATACCACTTAGCACGTAAAGGAATATTATTTGTGGTCCAGCCATGGAGAAGATTTTAGTCACTAGGATAAGATAAAGAATAAACACATTATAAAAAAATCACATTAGGATTTTCTTTTTAACCTGTTCCTTAAAACACTAGTGCTTAGGAAATCTAATGGAGGCAAAAGCAGTCAAGGGTAGTTTAGGGTTAGGGTTAGGGTTAGGGTTAGTGTTAGGGTTAGGGTACGGCTTAGGGTATGGGATAGGGTACGGGTGAGGGTACGGCGTAGGGTAGAGGTTAGGGTTAGGGTTAGGGTTAGGGTACGGCTTAGGGTACGGGTGAGGGTACTGCGTAGGTTATTGGTTAGGGTTAGGGTACGGCTTAGGATACGGGTTAGGGTACGGGTTAGGGTACGGCGTAGGGTATTGGTTAGGGTTAGGGTTAGGGTTAGGGTTAGGGTTAGGGTACGGCTTAGGTTACGGTTTAGGGTACGGGTGAGGGTACGGCGTAGGGTATAGGTTAGGGTTAGGGTTAGGGTTAGGGTACGGCTTAGGATACGGGTTAGGGTACGGGTGAGGGTACGGCGTAGCGTATGGGTTAGGGTTAGGGTTAGGGTTGGGATACGGCTTAGGGTACGGGTTAGGGTACGGGTGAGGGTACGGCGTAGGGTATGGTTAGGGTTAGGGGTAGGGTTAGGGTTAGTTTTAGGGTTAGGGATTGGTTTAGGGTACGGTTTAGGATTAGGGTACGTGTTAGGGTTAGGGTACGCGTTAGGGTTAGGGTATGGGTTAGGGTTAGGGTACACGTTAGGATTAGGGTATTTATTAAAGCTATCCCACTCTCTAGATACCACTTAGAACGTAAAGGAATATTAATTGGGGTCCAGCCATGGAGAAGATTTTAGTCACTAGGATAAGATAAAGAATAAACACATTATAAAAAAATCACATTAGGATTTTCTTTTTAACCTCTTCCTTAAAACACTAGTGCTTAGGAAATCTAATGGAGGCAAAAGCAGTCAAGGGTAGTTTAGGGTTAGGGTTAGGGTTAGGGTTACTGTTAGGGTTAGGGTACGGCTTAGGTTATGGGATAGGGTACGGGTGAGGGTACGGCGTAGGGTAGGGGTTAGGGTTAGGGTTAGGGTTAGGGTTAGGGTTAGCGTTACGGTACGGCTTAGGGTACGGGTGAGGGTACGGGTGAGGGTACTGCGTAGGGTATTGGTTAGGGTTAGGGTACGGCTTAGGATACGGGTTAGGGTACGGGTTAGGGTACGGCGTAGGGTATGGGTTAGGGTTAGGGTTAGGGTACGGCTTAGGGTACTGCTTAGGGTACGGGTTAGGGTACGGGTGAGGGTACGGCGTAGGGTATAGTTTAGGGTTAGCGTTAGGGTTAGGGTACGGCTTAGGATACGGGTTAGGGTACGGGTGAGGGTACGGCGTAGCGTATGGGTTAGGGTTAGGTTTAGGGTTAGGGTACGGCTTAGGGTACGGGTTAGGGTACGGGTGAGGGTACGGCGTAGGGTATGGGTTAGGGTTAGGGTTAGGGTTAGGGTTAGGGTACGGCTTAGGGTACGGGTGTGGGTACGGGTGAGGGTACGGCGTAGGGTATAGGTTAGGGTTAGGGTTAGGGTTAGGGTACGGCTTAGGATACGGGTTAGGGTACGGGTGAGGGTACGGCGTAGCGTATGTGTTAGGGTTAGGGTTAGGGTTAGGGTACGGCTTAGGGTATGGGTTAGGGTACGGGTGAGGGTACGGCGTAGGGTATGGGTTAGGGTTAGGGTTAGGGTTAGGGTTAGTTTTAGGGTTAGGGATTGGTTTAGGGTACGGGTTAGGATTAGCGTACGCGTTAGGGTTAGGGTGTGGGTTAGGGTTAGGGTACACGTTAGGATTAGGGTATTTATTAAACCTATCCCACTCTCTAGATACCACTTAGCACGTAAAGGAATATTATTTGGGGTCCAGCCATGGAGAAGATTTTAGTCACTAGGATAAGATAAAGAATAAACACATTATAAAAAAATGACATTAGGATTTTCTTTTTAACCTGTTCCTTAAAACACTAGTGCTTAGGAAATCTAATGGAGGCAAAAGCAGTCAAGGGTAGTTTAGGGTTAGGGTTAGGGTTAGGGTTAGTGTTAGGGTTAGGGTACGGCTTAGGGTATGGGATAGGGTACGGGTGAGGGTACGGCGTAGGGTAGGGGTTAGGGTTAGGGTTAGGGTTAGGGTACGGCTTAGGGTACGGGTTAGGGTACGGGTTAGGATACGGCGTAGGGTATGGGTTAGGGTTAGGGTTAGGGTTAGGGTTAGGGTACGGCTTAGGGTACGGGTTAGGGTACGGGTGAGGGTACGGCGTAGGGTATAGGTTAGGGTTAGGGTTAGGGTTAGGGTACGGCTTAGGATACGGGTTAGGGTACGGGTGAGGGTACGGCGTAGCGTATGGGTTAGGGTTAGGGTTAGGGTACGGCTTAGGGTACGGGTTAGGGTACGGGTGAGGGTACGTCGTAGGGTATGTGTTAGGGTTAGGGTTAGGGTTAGTTTTAGGGTTAGGGATTGGTTTAGGCTACGGGTTAGGATTAGCGTACGTGTTAGGGTTAGGGTTTGGGTTAGGGTTAGGGTTAGGGTTCGGGTTAGGGTTAGGGTACGGCTTAGGGTATGGGTTAGGGTACGGGTGAGGGTACGGCGTAGGGTATGGTTTAGGGTTAGGGTTAGGGTTAGGGTTAGTTTTAGGGTTAGGGATTGGTTTAGGGTACGGGTTAGGATTAGCGTACGTGTTAGGGTTAGGGTGTGGGTTAGGGTTAGGGTACGCGTTAGGGTTAGGTTATGGGTTAGGGTTAGGGTACACGTTAGGATTAGGGTATTTATTAAACCTATCCCACTCTCTAGATACCACTTAGCACGTAAAGGAATATTATTTGGGGTCCAGCCATGGAGAAGATTTTAGTCACTAGGATAAGATAAAGAATAAACACATTATAAAAAAATCACATTAGGATTTTCTTTTTAACCTCTTCCTTAAAACACTAGTGCTTAGGAAATCTAATGGAGGCAAAAGCAGTCAAGGGTAGTTTAGGGTTAGGGTTAGGGTTAGGGTTACTGTTAGGGTTAGGGTACGGCTTAGGTTATGGGATAGGGTACGGGTGAGGGTACGGCGTAGGGTAGGGGTTAGGGTTAGGGTTAGGGTTAGGGTTAGGGTTAGGGTTAGGGTACGGCTTAGGGTACGGGTGAGGGTACTGCGTAGGGTATTGGTTAGGGTTAGGGTACGGCTTAGGATACGGGTTAGGGTACGGGGTAGGGTATGGGTTAGGGTTAGGGTTAGGGTTAGGGTTAGCGTTAGGGTACGGCTTAGGGTACGGGTTAGGCTACCGGTGAGGGTACGGCGTAGGGTATAGGTTAGGTTTAGGGTTAGGGTTAGGGTACGGCTTAGGATACGGGTTAGGGTACGGGTGAGGGTACGGCGTAGCGTATGGGTTAGGGTTAGGGTTAGTGTTAGGGTACGGCTTAGGGTACGGGTTAGGGTACGGGTGAGGGTACGGCGTAGGGTATGGGTTAGGGTTAGGGTTAGGGTTAGGGTTAGTTTTAGGGTTAGGGATTGGTTTAGGGTACGGGTTAGGATTAGCGTACGTGTTAGGGTTAGGGTTTGGGTTAGGGTTAGGGTATGCGTTAGGGTTAGGGTATGGGTTAGGGTTAGGGTACACGTTAGGATTAGGGTATTTATTAAACCTATCCCACTCTCTAGATACCACTTAGCACGTAAAGGAATATTATTTGGGGTCCAGCCATGGAGAAGATTTTAGTCACTAGGATAAGATAAAGAATAAACACATTATAAAAAAATCACATTAGGATTTTCTTTTTAACCTGTTCCTTAAAACACTAGTGCTTAGGAAATCTAATGGAGGCAAAAGCAGTCAAGGGTAGTTTAGGGTTAGGGTTAGGGTTAGGGTTAGTGTTAGGGTTAGGGTACGGCTTAGGGTATGGGATAGGGTACGGGTGAGGGTACGGCGTAGGGTAGGGGTTAGGGTTAGGCTTAGGGTTAGGGTTAGGGTTAGGGTTAGGGTTAGGGTACGGCTTAGGGTACGGGTGAGGGTACGGGTGAGGGTACTGCGTAGGGTATTGGTTAGGGTTAGGGTACGGCTTAGGATACGGGTTAGGGTACGGGTTAGTGTACGGCGTAGGGTATGGGTTAGGGTTAGGGTTAGGGTTAGGGTACGGCTTAGGGTACGGCTTAGGGTACGGGTGAGGGTACGGCGTAGGGTATAGGTTAGGGTTAGGGTTAGGGTTAGGGTACGGCTTAGGATACGGGTTAGGGTACGGGTGAGGGTACGGCGTATCGTATGGGTTAGGGTTAGGTTTAGGGTTAGGGTACCACTTAGGGTACGGGTTAGGGTACGGGTGAGGGTACGGCGTAGGGTATGGGTTAGGGTTAGGGTTAGAGTTAGGTTTAGGGTACGGCTTAGGGTACGGGTGAGGGTACGGTGAGGGTACGGCGTAGGGTATAGGTTAGGGTTAGGGTTAGGGTTAGGGTACGGCTTAGGATACGGGTTAGGGTACGGGTGAGGGTACGGCGTAGCGTATGGGTTAGGGTTAGGGTTAGGGCTAGGGTACGGCTTAGGGTATGGGTTAGGGTACGGGTGAGGGTACGGCGTAGGGTATGGGTTAGGGTTAGGGTTGGGGTTAGGGTTAGTTTTAGGGTTAGGGATTGGTTTAGGGTACGGGTTAGGATTAGCGTACGTATTAGGGTTAGGGTGTGGGTTAGGGTTAGGGTACGCATTAGGGTTAGGGTATGGGTTAGGGTTAGGGTACACGTTAGGATTAGGCTATTTATTAAAGCTATCCCACTCTCTAGATACCACTTAGCACGTAAAGGAATATTATTTGGGGTCCAGCCATGGAGAAGATTTTAGTCACTAGGATAAGATAAAGAATAAACACATTATAAAAAAATCACATTAGGATTTTCTTTTTAACCTGTTCCTTAAAACACTAGTGCTTAGGAAATCTAATGGAGGCAAAAGCAGTCAAGGGTAGTTTAGGGTTAGAGTTAGGGTTAGGGTTAGTGTTAGGGTTAGGGTACGGCTTAGGGTATGGGATAGGGTACGGGTGAGGTTACGGCGTAGGGTAGGGGTTAGAGTTAGGGTTAGGGTTAGGGTACGGCTTAGGGTACGGGTGAGGGTACTGCGTAGGGTATTGGTTAGGGTTAGGGTACGGCTTAGGATACGGGTTAGGGTACGGGTTAGGGTACGGCATAGGGTATGGGTTAGGGTTAGGGTTAGGGTTAGGGTTAGGGTTAGGGTACGGCTTAGGGTACGGGTTAGGGTACGGGTGAGGGTACGGCGTAGGGTATAGGTTAGGGTTAGGGTTAGGGTTAGGGTACGGCTTAGGATACGGGTTAGGGTACGGGTGAGGGTACGGCGTAGCGTATGTGTTAGGGTTAGGGTTAGGGTTAGGGTACGGCTTAGGGTACGGGTGAGGGTACGGCGTAGGGTATGGGTTAGGGTTAGGGTTAGGGTTAGGGTTAGTTTTAGGGTTAGGGATTGGTTTAGGGTACGGGTTAGGATTAGCGTACGTGTTAGGGTTAGGGTTTGGGTTAGGGTTAGGGTACGCGTTAGGGTTAGGGTATGGGTTAGGGTTAGGGTACACGTTAGGATTAGGGTATTTATTAAACCTATCCCACTCTCTAGATACCACTTAGCACGTAAAGGAATATTATTTGGGGTCCAGCCATGGAGAAGATTTTACTCACTAGGATAAGATAAAGAATAAACACATTATAAAAAAATCACATTAGGATTTTCTTTTTAACCTGTTCCTTAAAACACTAGTGCTTAGGAAATCTAATGGAGGCAAAAGCAGTCAAGGGTAGTTTAGGGTTAGGGTTAGGGTTAGGGTTAGTGTTAGGGTTAGGGTACGGCTTAGGGTATGAGATAGGGTACGGGTGAGGGTACGGCGTAGGGTAGGGGTTAGGGTTAGGGTTAGGGTTAGGGTACGGCTTAGGGTACGGGTGAGGGTACGGGTGAGGGTACTGCGTCGGGTATTGGTTAGGGTTAGGGTACGGCTTAGGATACGGGTTAGGGTACGGGTGAGGGTACGGCGTAGGGTATGGGTTAGGGTTAGGGTTAGGGTTAGGGTACGGCTTAGGGTACGGGTTAGGGTACGGGTGAGGGTACGGCGTAGGGTATAGGTTAGGGTTAGGGTTAGGGATAGGGTCCGGCTTAGGATACGGGTTAGAGTACGGGTGAGGGTACGGCGTAGCGTATGGGATAGGGTTAGGGTTAGGGTTAGGGTTAGGGTTAGGGTACGGCTTAGGGTACGGGTGAGGGTACGGGTGAGGGTACGGCGTAGGGTATATGTTAGGGTTAGGGTTAGGGTTAGGGTACGGCTTAGGATACGGGTTAGGGTACGGGTGAGGGTACGGCGTAGCGTATGGGTTAGGGTTAGGGTTAGGTTTAGGGTACGGCTTAGGGTACGGGTTAGGGTACGGGTGAGGGTACGGCGTAGGGTATGGGTTAGGGTTAGGGTTAGGGTTAGGGTTAGTTTTAGGCTTAGGGATTGGTTTAGGGTACGGGTTAGGATTAGCGTACGTGTTAGGGTTAGGGTGTGGGTTAGGGTTAGGGTACGCGTTAGGGTTAGGGTATGGGTTAGGGTTAGGGTACACGTTAGGATTAGGGTATTTATTAAACCTATCCCACTCTCTAGATACCACTTAGCACGTAAAGGAATATTATTTGGGGTCCAGCCATGGAGAAGATTTTAGTCACTAGGATAAGATAAAGAATAAACACATTATAAAAAAATCACATTAGGATTTTCTTTTTATCCTGTACCTTAAAACACTAGTGCTTAGGAAATCTAATGGAGGCAAAAGCAGTCAAGGGTAGTTTAGGGTTAGGGTTAGGGTTAGGGTTAGTGTTAGGGTTAGGGTACGGCTTAGGGTATGGGATAGGGTACGGGTGAGGGTACGGCGTAGGGTAGGGGTTAGGGTTAGTGTTAGGGTTAGGGTACGGCTTAGGGTACGGGTGAGGGTACTGCGTAGGTTATTGGTTAGGGTTAGGGTACGGCTTAGGATACGGGTTAGGGTACGTGTTAGGGTACGCGTAGTGTATTGGTTAGGGTTAGGGTTAGGGTTAGGGTTAGGGTTAGGGTACGGCTTAGGTTACGAGTTAGGGTACGGGTGAGGGTACGGCGTAGGGTATAGGTTAGGGTTAGGGTTAGGGTTAGGGTACGGCTTAGGATACGGGTTAGGGTACGGGTGAGGGTACGGCGTAGCGTATGGGTTAGGGTTAGGGTTAGGGTTAGGATACGGCTTAGGGTACGGGTTAGGGTACGGGTGAGGGTATGGCGTAGGGTATGGTTAGGGTTAGGGGTAGGGTTAGGGTTAGTTTTAGGGTTAGGGATTGGTTTAGGGTACGGTTTAGGATTAGCGTACGTGTTAGGGTTAGGGTACGCGTTAGGGTTAGGGTATGGGTTAGGGTTAGGGTACACGTTAGGATTAGGGTATTTATTAAAGCTATCCCACTCTCTAGATACCACTTAGAACGTAAAGGAATATTATTTGGGGTCCAGCCATGGAGAAGATTTTAGTCACTAGGATAAGATAAAGAATAAACACATTATAAAAAAATCACATTAGGATTTTCTTTTTAACCTCTTCCTTAAAACACTAGTGCTTAGGAAATCTAATGGAGGCAAAAGCAGTCAAGGGTAGTTTAGGGTTAGGGTTAGGGTTAGGGTTAGTGTTAGGGTTAGGGTACGGCTTAGGTTATGGGATAGGGTTAGGGTTAGGGTTAGGGTTAGTGTTAGGGTTAGGGTACGGCTTAGGGTATGGGATAGGGTACGGGTGAGGGTACGGCGTAGGGTAGGGGTTAGGGTTAGGGTTAGGGTTAGGGTACGGCTTAGGGTACGGGTTAGGGTACGGGTTAGGATACGGCGTAGGGTATGGGTTAGGGTTAGGGTTAGGGTTAGGGTTAGGGTACGGCTTAGGGTACGGGTTAGGGTACGGGTGAGGGTACGGCGTAGGGTATAGGTTAGGGTTAGGGTTAGGGTTAGGGTACGGCTTAGGATACGGGTTAGGGTACGGGTGAGGGTACGGCGTAGCGTATGGGTTAGGGTTAGGGTTAGGGTACGGCTTAGGGTACGGGTTAGGGTACGGGTGAGGGTACGGCGTAGGGTATAGGTTAGGGTTAGGGTTAGGGTTAGTTTTAGGGTTAGGGATTGGTTTAGGGTACGGGTTAGGATTAGCGTACGTGTTAGGGTTAGGGTTTGGGTTAGGGTTAGGGTACGCGTTAGGGTTAGGGTATGGGTTAGGGTTAGGGTACACGTTAGGATTAGGGTATTTATTAAACCTATCCCACTCTCTAGATACCACTTAGAACGTAAAGGAATATTATTTGGGGTCCAGCCATGGAGAAGATTTTAGTCACTAGGATAAGATAAAGAATAAACACATTATAAAAAAATCACATTAGGATTTTGTTTTTAACCTCTTCCTTAAAACACTAGTGCTTAGGAAATCTAATGGAGGCAAAAGCAGTAAAGGGTAGTTTAGGGTTAGGGTTAGGGTTAGGGTTACTGTTAGGGTTAGGGTACGGATTAGGTTATGGGATAGGGTACGGGTGAGGGTACGGCGTAGGGTAGGGGTTAGGGTTAGGGTTAGGGTTAGGGTTAGGGTTAGGGTTAGGGTACGGCTTAGGGTACGGGTGAGGGTACTGCGTAGGGTATTGGTTAGGGTTAGGGTACGGCTTAGGATACGGGTTAGGGTACGGGGTAGGGTATGGGTTAGGTTTAGGGTTAGGGTTAGGGTTAGCGTTAGGGTACGGCTTAGGGTACGGGTTAGGGTACGGGTGAGGGTACGGCGTAGGGTTAGGGTTAGGGTTAGGGTACGGCTTAGGATACGGGTTAGGGTACGGGTGAGGGTACGGCGTAGCGTATGGGTTAGGGTTAGGGTTAGTGTTAGGGTACGGCTTAGGGTACGGGTTAGGGTACGGGTGAGGGTACGGCGTAGGGTATGGGTTAGGGTTAGGGTTAGGGTTAGGGTACGGCTTAGGATACGGGTTAGGGTACGGGTGAGGGTACGGCGTAGCGTATGTGTTAGGGTTAGGGTTAGGGTTAGGGTACGGCTTAGGGTACGGGTTAGGGTACGGGTGAGGGTACGGCGTAGGGTATAGGTTAGGGTTAGGGTTAGGGTTAGGGTACGGCTTAGGATACGGGTTAGGGTACGGGTGAGGGTACGGCGTAGCGTATGTGTTAGGGTTAGGGTTAGGGTTAGGGTACGGCTTAGGGTACGGGTGAGGGTACGGCGTAGGGTATGGGTTAGGGTTAGGGTTAGGGTTAGGGTTAGTTTTAGGGTTAGGGATTGGTTTAGGGTACGGGTTAGGATTAGCGTACGTGTTAGGGTTAGGGTTTGGGTTAGGGTTAGGGTACGCGTTAGGGTTAGGGTATGGGTTAGGGTTAGGGTACACGTTAGGATTAGGGTATTTATTAAACCTATCCCACTCTCTAGATACCACTTAGCACGTAAAGGAATATTATTTGGGGTCCAGCCATGGAGAAGATTTTACTCACTAGGATAAGATAAAGAATAAACACATTATAAAAAAATCACATTAGGATTTTCTTTTTAACCTGTTCCTTAAAACACTAGTGCTTAGGAAATCTAATGGAGGCAAAAGCAGTCAAGGGTAGTTTAGGGTTAGGGTTAGGGTTAGGGTTAGTGTTAGGGTTAGGGTACGGCTTAGGGTATGAGATAGGGTACGGGTGAGGGTACGGCGTAGGGTAGGGGTTAGGGTTAGGGTTAGGGTTAGGGTTAGGGTTAGGGTACGGCTTAGGGTACGGGTGAGGGTACGGGTGAGGGTACTGCGTAGGGTATTGGTTAGGGTTAGGGTACGGCTTAGGATACGGGTTAGGGTACGGGTGAGGGTACGGCGTAGGGTATGGGTTAGGGTTAGGGTTAGGGTTAGGGTTAGGGTTAGGGTACGGCTTAGTGTACGGGTTAGGGTACGGGTGAGGGTACGGCGTAGGGTATAGGTTAGGGTTAGGGTTAGGGATAGGGTCCGGCTTAGGATACGGGTTAGGGTACGGGTGAGGGTACGGCGTAGCGTATGGGATAGGGTTAGGGTTAGGGTTAGGGTACGGCTTAGGGTACGGGTTAGGGTACGGGTGAGGGTACGGCGTAGGGTATGGGTTAGGGTTAGGGTTAGGGTTAGGGTTAGGGTTAGGGTTAGGGTACGGCTTAGGGTACGGGTGAGGGTACGGGTGAGGGTACGGCGTAGGGTATAGGTTAGGGTTAGGGTTAGGGTTAGGGTACGGCTTAGGATACGGGTTAGGGTACGGGTGAGGGTACGGCGTAGCGTATGGGTTAGGGTTAGGGTTAGGTTTAGGGTACGGCTTAGGGTACGGGTTAGGGTACGGGTGAGGGTACGGCGTAGGGTATGGGTTAGGGTTAGGGTTAGGGTTAGGGTTAGTTTTATGGTTAGGGATTGGTTTAGGGTACGGGTTAGGATTAGCGTACGTGTTAGGGTTAGGGTGTGGGTTAGGGTTAGGGTACGCGTTAGGGTTAGGGTATGGGTTAGGGTTAGGGTACACGTTAGGATTAGGGTATTTATTAAACCTATCCCACTCTCTAGATACCACTTAGCACGTAAAGGAATATTATTTGTGGTCCAGCCATGGAGAAGATTTTAGTCACTAGGATAAGATAAAGAATAAACACATTATAAAAAAATCACATTAGGATTTTCTTTTTAACCTGTTCCTTAAAACACTAGTGCTTAGGAAATCTAATGGAGGCAAAAGCAGTCAAGGGTAGTTTAGGGTTAGGGTTAGGGTTAGGGTTAGTGTTAGGGTTAGGGTACGGCTTAGGGTATGGGATAGGGTACGGGTGAGGGTACGGCGTAGGGTAGAGGTTAGGGTTAGGGTTAGGGTTAGGGTACGGCTTAGGGTACGGGTGAGGGTACTGCGTAGGTTATTGGTTAGGGTTAGGGTACGGCTTAGGATACGGGTTAGGGTACGGGTTAGGGTACGGCGTAGGGTATTGGTTAGGGTTAGGGTTAGGGTTAGGGTTAGGGTTAGGGTACGGCTTAGGTTACGGTTTAGGGTACGGGTGAGGGTACGGCGTAGGGTATAGGTTAGGGTTAGGGTTAGGGTTAGGGTACGGCTTAGGATACGGGTTAGGGTACGGGTGAGGGTACGGCGTAGCGTATGGGTTAGGGTTAGGGTTAGGGTTGGGATACGGCTTAGGGTACGGGTTAGGGTACGGGTGAGGGTACGGCGTAGGGTATGGTTAGGGTTAGGGGTAGGGTTAGGGTTAGTTTTAGGGTTAGGGATTGGTTTAGGGTACGGTTTAGGATTAGGGTACGTCTTAGGGTTAGGGTACGCGTTAGGGTTAGGGTATGGGTTAGGGTTAGGGTACACGTTAGGATTAGGGTATTTATTAAAGCTATCCCACTCTCTAGATACCACTTAGAACGTAAAGGAATATTAATTGGGGTCCAGCCATGGAGAAGATTTTAGTCACTAGGATAAGATAAAGAATAAACACATTATAAAAAAATCACATTAGGATTTTCTTTTTAACCTCTTCCTTAAAACACTAGTGCTTAGGAAATCTAATGGAGGCAAAAGCAGTCAAGGGTAGTTTAGGGTTAGGGTTAGGGTTAGGGTTACTGTTAGGGTTAGGGTACGGCTTAGGTTATGGGATAGGGTACGGGTGAGGGTACGGCGTAGGGTAGGGGTTAGGGTTAGGGTTAGGGTTAGGGTTAGGGTTAGCGTTACGGTACGGCTTAGGGTACGGGTGAGGGTACGGGTGAGGGTACTGCGTAGGGTATTGGTTAGGGTTAGGGTACGGCTTAGGATACGGGTTAGGGTACGGGTTAGGGTACGGCGTAGGGTATGGGTTAGGGTTAGGGTTAGGGTACGGCTTAGGGTACTGCTTAGGGTACGGGTTAGGGTACGGGTGAGGGTACGGCGTAGGGTATAGTTTAGGGTTAGCGTTAGGGTTAGGGTACGGCTTAGGATACGGGTTAGGGTACGGGTGAGGGTACGGCGTAGCGTATGGTTTAGGGTTAGGTTTAGGGTTAGGGTACGGCTTAGGGTACGGGTTAGGGTACGGGTGAGGGTACGGCGTAGGGTATGGGTTAGGGTTAGGGTTAGGGTTAGGGTTAGGGTACGGCTTAGGGTACGGGTGTGGGTACGGGTGAGGGTACGGCGTAGGGTATAGGTTAGGGTTAGGGTTAGGGTTAGGGTACGGCTTAGGATACGGGTTAGGGTACGGGTGAGGGTACGGCGTAGCGTATGTGTTAGGGTTAGGGTTAGGGTTAGGGTACGGCTTAGGGTATGGGTTAGGGTACGGGTGAGGGTACGGCGTAGGGTATGGGTTAGGGTTAGGGTTAGGGTTAGGGTTAGTTTTAGGGTTAGGGATTGGTTTAGGGTACGGGTTAGGATTAGCGTACGCGTTAGGGTTAGGGTGTGGGTTAGGGTTAGGGTACACGTTAGGATTAGGGTATTTATTAAACCTATCCCACTCTCTAGATACCACTTAGCACGTAAAGGAATATTATTTGGGGTCCAGCCATGGAGAAGATTTTAGTCACTAGGATAAGATAAAGAATAAACACATTATAAAAAAATGACATTAGGATTTTCTTTTTAACCTGTTCCTTAAAACACTAGTGCTTAGGAAATCTAATGGAGGCAAAAGCAGTCAAGGGTAGTTTAGGGTTAGGGTTAGGGTTAGGGTTAGTGTTAGGGTTAGGGTACGGCTTAGGGTATGGGATAGGGTACGGGTGAGGGTACGGCGTAGGGTAGGGGTTAGGGTTAGGGTTAGGGTTAGGGTACGGCTTAGGGTACGGGTTAGGGTACGGGTTAGGATACGGCGTAGGGTATGGGTTAGGGTTAGGGTTAGGGTTAGGGTTAGGGTACGGCTTAGGGTACGGGTTAGGGTACGGGTGAGGGTACGGCGTAGGGTATAGGTTAGGGTTAGGGTTAGGGTTAGGGTACGGCTTAGGATACGGGTTAGGGTACGGGTGAGGGTACGGCGTAGCGTATGGGTTAGGGTTAGGGTTAGGGTACGGCTTAGGGTACGGGTTAGGGTACGGGTGAGGGTACGGCGTAGGGTATGTGTTAGGGTTAGGGTTAGGGTTAGTTTTAGGGTTAGGGATTGGTTTAGGGTACGGGTTAGGATTAGCGTACGTGTTAGGGTTAGGGTTTGGGTTAGGGTTAGGGTTAGGGTTCGGGTTAGGGTTAGGGTACGGCTTAGGGTATGGGTTAGGGTACGGGTGAGGGTACGGCGTAGGGTATGGTTTAGGGTTAGGGTTAGGGTTAGGGTTAGTTTTAGGGTTAGGGATTGGTTTAGGGTACGGGTTAGGATTAGCGTACGTGTTAGGGTTAGGGTGTGGGTTAGGGTTAGGGTACGCGTTAGGGTTAGGGTATGGGTTAGGGTTAGGGTACACGTTAGGATTAGGGTATTTATTAAACCTATCCCACTCTCTACATACCACTTAGCACGTAAAGGAATATTATTTGGGGTCCAGCCATGGAGAAGATTTTAGTCACTAGGATAAGATAAAGAATAAACACATTATAAAAAAATCACATTAGGATTTTCTTTTTAACCTCTTCCTTAAAACACTAGTGCTTAGGAAATCTAATGGAGGCAAAAGCAGTCAAGGGTAGTTTAGGGTTAGGGTTAGGGTTAGGGTTACTGTTAGGGTTAGGGTACGGCTTAGGTTATGGGATAGGGTACGGGTGAGGGTACGGCGTAGGGTAGGGGTTAGGGTTAGGGTTAGGGTTAGGGTTAGGGTTAGGGTTAGGGTACGGCTTAGGGTACGGGTGAGGGTACTGCGTAGGGTATTGGTTAGGGTTAGGGTACGGCTTAGGATACGGGTTAGGGTACGGGGTAGGGTATGGGTTAGGGTTAGGGTTAGGGTTAGGGTTAGCGTTAGGGTACGGCTTAGGGTACGGGTTAGGCTACCGGTGAGGGTACGGCGTAGGGTATAGGTTAGGTTTAGGGTTAGGGTTAGGGTACGGCTTAGGATACGGGTTAGGGTACGGGTGAGGGTACGGCGTAGCGTATGGGTTAGGGTTAGGGTTAGTGTTAGGGTACGGCTTAGGGTACGGGTTAGGGTACGGGTGAGGGTACGGCGTAGGGTATGGGTTAGGGTTAGGGTTAGGGTTAGGGTTAGTTTTAGGGTTAGGGATTGGTTTAGGGTACGGGTTAGGATTAGCGTACGTGTTAGGGTTAGGGTTTGGGTTAGTGTTAGGGTATGCGTTAGGGTTAGGGTATGGGTTAGGGTTAGGGTACACGTTAGGATTAGGGTATTTATTAAACCTATCCCACTCTCTAGATACCACTTAGCACGTAAAGGAATATTATTTGGGGTCCAGCCATGGAGAAGATTTTAGTCACTAGGATAAGATAAAGAATAAACACATTATAAAAAAATCACATTAGGATTTTCTTTTTAACCTGTTCCTTAAAACACTAGTGCTTAGGAAATCTAATGGAGGCAAAAGCAGTCAAGGGTAGTTTAGGGTTAGGGTTAGGGTTAGGGTTAGTGTTAGGGTTAGGGTACGGCTTAGGGTATGGGATAGGGTACGGGTGAGGGTACGGCGTAGGGTAGGGGTTAGGGTTAGGCTTAGGGTTAGGGTTAGGGTTAGGGTTAGGGTTAGGGTACGGCTTAGGGTACGGGTGAGGGTACGGGTGAGGGTACTGCGTAGGGTATTGGTTAGGGTTAGGGTACGGCTTAGGATACGGGTTAGGGTACGGGTTAGTGTACGGCGTAGGGTATGGGTTAGGGTTAGGGTTAGGGTTAGGGTACGGCTTAGGGTACGGCTTAGGGTACGGGTGAGGGTACGGCGTAGGGTATAGGTTAGGGTTAGGGTTAGGGTTAGGGTACGGCTTAGGATACGGGTTAGGGTACGGGTGAGGGTACGGCGTAGCGTATGGGTTAGGGTTAGGTTTAGGGTTAGGGTACCACTTAGGGTACGGGTTAGGGTACGGGTGAGGGTACGGCGTAGGGTATGGGTTAGGGTTAGGGTTAGAGTTAGGTTTAGGGTACGGCTTAGGGTACGGGTGAGGGTACGGTGAGGGTACGGCGTAGGTTATAGGTTAGGGTTAGGGTTAGGGTTAGGGTACGGCTTAGGATACGGGTTAGGGTACGGGTGAGGGTACGGCGTAGCGTATGGGTTAGGGTTAGGGTTAGGGCTAGGGTACGGCTTAGGGTATGGGTTAGGGTACGGGTGAGGGTACGGCGTAGGGTATGGGTTAGGGTTAGGGTTGGGGTTAGGGTTAGTTTTAGGGTTAGGGATTGGTTTAGGGTACGGGTTAGGATTAGCGTACGTATTAGGGTTAGGGTGTGGGTTAGGGTTAGGGTACGCGTTAGGGTTAGGGTATGGGTTAGGGTTAGGGTACACGTTAGGATTAGGGTATTTATTAAAGCTATCCCACTCTCTAGATACCACTTAGCACGTAAAGGAATATTATTTGGGGTCCAGCCATGGAGAAGATTTTAGTCACTAGGATAAGATAAAGAATAAACACATTATAAAAAAATCACATTAGGATTTTCTTTTTAACCTGTTCCTTAAAACACTAGTGCTTAGGAAATCTAATGGAGGCAAAAGCAGTCAAGGGTAGTTTAGGGTTAGAGTTAGGGTTAGGGTTAGTGTTAGGGTTAGGGTACGGCTTAGGGTATGGGATAGGGTACGGGTGAGGTTACGGCGTAGGGTAGGGGTTAGAGTTAGGGTTAGGGTTAGGGTACGGCTTAGGGTACGGGTGAGGGTACTGCGTAGGGTATTGGTTAGGGTTAGGGTACGGCTTAGGATACGGGTTAGGGTACGGGTTAGGGTACGGCATAGGGTATGGGTTAGGGTTAGGGTTAGGGTTAGGGTTAGGGTTAGGGTACGGCTTAGGGTACGGGTTAGGGTACGGGTGAGGGTACGGCGTAGGGTATAGGTTAGGGTTAGGGTTAGGGTTAGGGTACGGCTTAGGATACGGGTTAGGGTACGGGTGAGCGTACGGCGTAGCGTATGTGTTAGGGTTAGGGTTAGGGTTAGGGTACGGCTTAGGGTACGGGTGAGGGTACGGCGTAGGGTATGGGTTAGGGTTAGGGTTAGGGTTAGGGTTAGTTTTAGGGTTAGGGATTGGTTTAGTGTACGGGTTAGGATTAGCGTACGTGTTAGGGTTAGGGTTTGGGTTAGGGTTAGGGTACGCGTTAGGGTTAGGGTATGGGTTAGGGTTAGGGTACACGTTAGGATTAGGGTATTTATTAAACCTATCCCACTCTCTAGATACCACTTAGCACGTAAAGGAATATTATTTGGGGTCCAGCCATGGAGAAGATTTTACTCACTAGGATAAGATAAAGAATAAACACATTATAAAAAAATCACATTAGGATTTTCTTTTTAACCTGTTCCTTAAAACACTAGTGCTTAGGAAATCTAATGGAGGCAAAAGCAGTCAAGGGTAGTTTAGGGTTAGGGTTAGGGTTAGGGTTAGTGTTAGGGTTAGGGTACGGCTTAGGGTATGAGATAGGGTACGGGTGAGGGTACGGCGTAGGGTAGGGGTTAGGGTTAGGGTTAGGGTTAGGGTTAGGGTTAGGGTACGGCTTAGGGTACGGGTGAGGGTACGGGTGAGGGTACTGCGTAGGGTATTGGTTAGGGTTAGGGTACGGCTTAGGATACGGGTTAGGGTACGGGTGAGGGTACGGCGTAGGGTATGGGTTAGGGTTAGGGTTAGGGTTAGGGTTAGGGTTAGGGTACGGCTTAGGGTACGGGTTAGGGTACGGGTGAGGGTACGGCGTAGGGTATAGGTTAGGGTTAGGGTTAGGGATAGGGTCCGGCTTAGGATACGGGTTAGAGTACGGGTGAGGGTACGGCGTAGCGTATGGGATAGGGTTAGGGTTAGGGTTAGGGTACGGCTTAGGGTACGGGTTAGGGTACGGGTGAGGGTACGGCGTAGGGTATGGGTTAGGGTTAGGGTTAGGGTTAGGGTTAGGGTTAGGGTACGGCTTAGGGTACGGGTGAGGGTACGGGTGAGGGTACGGCGTAGGGTATATGTTAGGGTTAGGGTTAGGGTTAGGGTACGGCTTAGGATACGGGTTAGGGTACGGGTGAGGGTACGGCGTAGCGTATGGGTTAGGGTTAGGGTTAGGTTTAGGGTACGGCTTAGGGTACGGGTTAGGGTACGGGTGAGGGTACGGCGTAGGGTATGGGTTAGGGTTAGGGTTAGGGTTAGGGTTAGTTTTAGGCTTAGGGATTGGTTTAGGGTACGGGTTAGGATTAGCGTACGTGTTAGGGTTAGGGTGTGGGTTAGGGTTAGGGTACGCGTTAGGGTTAGGGTATGGGTTAGGGTTAGGGTACACGTTAGGATTAGGGTATTTATTAAACCTATCCCACTCTCTAGATACCACTTAGCACGTAAAGGAATATTATTTGGGGTCCAGCCATGGAGAAGATTTTAGTCACTAGGATAAGATAAAGAATAAACACATTATAAAAAAATCACATTAGGATTTTCTTTTTAACCTGTACCTTAAAACACTAGTGCTTAGGAAATCTAATGGAGGCAAAAGCAGTCAAGGGTAGTTTAGGGTTAGGGTTAGGGTTAGGGTTAGTGTTAGGGTTAGGGTACGGCTTAGGGTATGGGATAGGGTACGGGTGAGGGTACGGCGTAGGGTAGGGGTTAGGGTTAGTGTTAGGGTTAGGGTACGGCTTAGGGTACGGGTGAGGGTACTGCGTAGGTTATTGGTTAGGGTTAGGGTACGGCTTAGGATACGGGTTAGGGTACGTGTTAGGGTACGCGTAGGGTATTGGTTAGGGTTAGGGTTAGGGTTAGGGTTAGGGTTAGGGTACGGCTTAGGTTACGAGTTAGGGTACGGGTGAGGGTACGGCGTAGGGTATAGGTTAGGGTTAGGGTTAGGGTTAGGGTACGGCTTAGGATACGGGTTAGGGTACGGGTGAGGGTACGGCGTAGCGTATGGGTTAGGGTTAGGGTTAGGGTTAGGATACGGCTTAGGGTACGGGTTAGGGTACGGGTGAGGGTATGGCGTAGGGTATGGTTAGGGTTAGGGGTAGGGTTAGGGTTAGTTTTAGGGTTAGGGATTGGTTTAGGGTACGGTTTAGGATTACCGTACGTGTTAGGGTTAGGGTACGCGTTAGGGTTAGGGTATGGGTTAGGGTTAGGGTTCACGTTAGGATTAGGGTATTTATTAAAGCTATCCCACTCTCTAGATACCACTTAGAACGTAAAGGAATATTATTTGGGGTCCAGCCATGGAGAAGATTTTAGTCACTAGGATAAGATAAAGAATAAACACATTATAAAAAAATCACATTAGGATTTTCTTTTTAACCTCTTCCTTAAAACACTAGTGCTTAGGAAATCTAATGGAGGCAAAAGCAGTCAAGGGTAGTTTAGGGTTAGGGTTAGGGTTAGGGTTAGTGTTAGGGTTAGGGTACGGCTTAGGTTATGGGATAGGGTACGGGTGAGGGTACGGCGTAGGGTAGGGGTTAGGGTTAGGGTTAGGGTTAGGGTTAGGGTTAGGTTTAGGGTACGGCTTAGGGTACGGGTGAGGGTACGGGTGAGGGTACTGCGTAGGGTATTGGTTAGGGTTAGGGTACGGCTTAGGATACGGGTTAGGGTACGGGGTAGGGTATGGGTTAGGGTTAGGGTTAGGGTTAGGGTTAGGGTTAGCGTACGGCTTAGGGTACGGGTTAGGGTACGGGTGAGGGTACGGCGTAGGGTATAGGTTAGGGTTAGGGTTAGGGTTAGGGTACGGCTTAGGATACGGGTTAGGGTACGGGTGAGGGTACGGCGTAGCGTATGGGTTAGGGTTAGGGTTAGGGTTAGGGTACGGCTTACGGTACGGGTTAGGGTACGGGTGAGGGTACGGCGTAGGGTATGGGTTAGAGTTAGGGTTAGGGTTTGGGTTAGTTTTAGGGTTAGGGATTGGTTTAGGGTACGGGTTAGGATTAGCGTACGTGTTAGGGTTAGGGTTTGGGTTAGGGTTAGGGTACGCGTTAGGGTTAGGGTATGGGTTAGGGTTAGGGTACACGTTAGGATTAGGGTATTTATTAAACCTATCCCACTCTCTAGATACCACTTAGCACGTAAAGGAATATTATTTGGGGTCCAGTCGTGGAGAAGATTTTAGTCACTAGGATAAGATAAAGAATAAACACATTATTAAAAAATCACATTAGGATTTTCTTTTTAACCTGTTCCTTAAAACACTAGTGCTTAGGAAATCTAATGGAGGCAAAAGCAGTCAAGGGTAGTTTAGGGTTAGGGTTAGGGTTAGGGTTAGTTTTAGTGTTAGGGTACGGCTTAGGGTATGGGATAGGGTAAGGGTGAGGGTACGGCGTAGGGTAGGGGTTAGGGTTAGGGTTAGGGTTAGGGTTAGGGTTAGGGTTAGGGTACGGCTTAGGGTACGGGTGAGGGTACGGGTGAGGTTACTGCGTAAGGTATTGGTTAGGGTTAGGGTACGGCTTAGGATACGGGTTAGGGTACGGGTTAGGGTACGGCGTAGGGTATGGGTTAGGGTTAGGGTTAGGGTACGGCTTAGGGTACGGGTTAGGGTACGGGTTAGGATACGGCGTAGGGAATGGGTTAGGGTTAGGGTTAGGGTTAGGGTTAGGGTTAGGGTACGGCTTAGGGTACGGGTTAGGGTACGGGTGAGGGTACGGCGTAGGGTATAGGTTAGGGTTAGGGTTAGGGTTAGGGTACGGCTTAGGATACGGGTTAGGGTACGGGTGAGGGTACGGCGTAGCGTATGGGTTAGGGTTAGGGTTAGGGTACGGCTTAGGGTACGGGTTAGGGTACGGGTGAGGGTACGGCGTAGGGTATGGGTTAGGGTTAGGGTTAGGGTTAGGGTTAGGGTTAGGGTACGGCTTAGGGTACGGGTGAGGGTACGGGTGAGGGTACGGCGTAGCGTATGGGTTAGGGTTAGGGTTACGGTACGGCTTAGGGTATGGGTTAGGGTACTGGTGAGGGTACGGCGTTGGGTATGGGTTAGGGTTAGGGTTAGGGTTAGGGTTAGTTTTAGGGTTAGGGATTGGTTTAGGGTACGGGTTAGGATTAGCGTACGTGTTAGGGTTAGGGTGTGGGTTAGGGTTAGGGTACACGTTAGGATTAGGGTATTTATTAAACCTATCCCACTCTCTAGATACCACTTAGCACGTAAAGGAATATTATTTGGGGTCCAGCCATGGAGAAGATTTTAGTCACTAGGATAAGATAAACAATAAACACATTATAAAAAAATCACATTAGGATTTTCTTTTTAACCTGTTCCTTAAAACACTAGTGCTTAGGAAATCTAATGGAGGCAAAAGCAGTCAAGGGTAGTTTAGGGTTAGGGTTAGGGTTAGGGTTAGTGTTAGGGTTAGGGTACGGCTTAGGGTATGGGATAGGGTACGGGTGAGGGTACGGCGTAGGGTAGGCGTTAGGGTTAGGGTTAGGGTTAGGGTTAGGGTACGGCTTAGGGTACGGGTGAGGGTACGGGTGAGGGTACTGCGTAGGGTATTGGTTAGGGTTAGGGTACGGCTTAGGATACGGGTTAGGGTACGGGTTAGGGTACGGCGTAGGGTATGGGTTAGGGTTAGGGTTAGGGTACGGCTTAGGGTACGGCTTAGGGTACGGGTTAGGGTACGGGTGAGGGTACGGCGTAGGGTAAAGGTTAGGGTTAGGGTTAGGGTTAGGGTACGGCTTAGGATACGGGTTAGGGTACGGGTGAGGGTACGGCGTAGCGTATGGGTTAGGGTTAGGTTTAGGGTTAGGGTACGGCTTAGGGTACGGGTTAGGGTACGGGTGAGGGTACGGCGTAGGGTATGGGTTAGGGTTAGGGTTAGGGTTAGGGTTAGGGTACGGCTTAGGGTACGGGTGAGGGTACGGGTGAGGGTACGGCGTAGGGTATAGGTTAGGGTTAGGGTTAGGGTTAGGGTACGGCTTAGGATACGGGTTAGGGTACGGGTGAGGGTACGGCGTAGCGTATGGGTTAGGGTTAGGGTTAGGGTACGGCTTAGGGTACGGGTTAGGGTACGGGTGAGGGTACGGCGTAGGGTATGGGTTAGGGTTAGGGTTAGGGTTAGGGTTAGTTTTAGGGTTAGGGATTGGTTTAGATTACGGGTTAGGATTAGCGTACGTGTTAGGGTTAGGGTGTGGGTTAGGGTTAGGGTACACGTTAGGATTAGGGTATTTATTAAACCTATCCCACTCTCTAGATACCACTTAGCACGTAAAGGAATATTATTTGGGGTCCAGCCATGGAGAAGATTTTAGTCACTAGGATAAGATAAAGAATAAACACATTATAAAAAAATCACATTAGGATTTTCTTTTTAACCTGTTCCTTAAAACACTAGTGCTTAGGAAATCTAATGGAGGCAAAAGCAGTCAAGGGTAGTTTAGAGTTAGGGTTAGGGTTAGGGTTAGTGTTAGGGTTAGGGTACGGCTTAGGGTATGGGATAGGGTACGGGTGAGGGTACGGCGTAGGGTAGGGGTTAGGGTTAGGGTTAGGGTTAGGGTTAGGGTTAGGGTTAGGGTACGGCTTAGGGTACGGGTGAGGGTACGGGTGAGGGTACTGCGTAGGGTATTGGTTAGGGTTAGGGTACGGCTTAGGATACGGGTTAGGGTACGGGGTAGGGTATGGGTTAGGGTTAGGGTTAGGGTTAGGGTTAGGGTTAGGGTACGGCTTAGGGTACGGGTTAGGGTACGGGTGAGGGTACGGCGTAGGGTATAAGTTAGGGTTAGGGTTAGGGTGTGGGTACGGCTTAGGATACGGGTTAGGGTACGGGTGAGGGTACGGCGTAGCGTATGAGTTAGGGTTAGGGTTAGGGTTAGGGTACGGCTTAGGGTACGGGTTAGGGTACGGGTGAGGTTACGGCGTAGGGTATGGGTTAGGGTTAGGGTTAGGGTTAGTTTTAGGGTTAGGGATTGGTTTAGGGTACGGGTTAGGATTAGCGTACGTGTTAGGGTTAGGGTTTGGGTTAGGGTTAGGGTACGCGTTAGGGTTAGGGTATGGGTTAGGGTTAGGGTACACGTTAGGATTAGGGTATTTATTAAACCTATCCCACTCTCTAGATACCACTTAGCACGTAAAGGAATATTATTTGGGTTCCAGCCCTGGAGAAGATTTTAGTCACTAGGATAAGATAAAGAATAAACACATTATAACAAAATCACATTAGGATTTTCTTTTTAACCTGTTCCTTAAAACACTAGTGCTTAGGAAATCTAATGGAGGCAAAAGCAGTAAAGGGTAGTTTAGGGTTAGGGTTAGGGTTAGGGTTACTGTTAGGGTTAGGGTACGGCTTAGGGTATGGGATAGGGTACGGGTGAGGGTACGGCGTAGGGTAGGGGTTAGGGTTAGGGTTAGGGTTAGGGTTAGGGTTAGGGTTAGGGTTAGGGTACGGCTTAGGATACGGGTGAGGGTACGGGTGAGGGTACTGCGTAGGGTATTGGTTAGGGTTAGGGTACGGCTTAGGATACGGGTTAGGGTACGGGTTAGGGTACGGCGTAGGGTATGTGTTAGGGTTAGGGTTAGGGTTAGGGTACGGCTTAGGATACGGGTTAGGGTACGGGTGAGGGTAGGGCGTAGCGTATGGGTTAGGGTTAGGTTTAGGGTTAGGGTACGGCTTAGGGGACGGGTTAGGGTACGGGTTAGGGTACGGGTGAGGGTACGGCATAGGGTATAGGTTAGGGTTAGGGTTAGGGTTAGGGTACGGCTTAGGATACGGGTTAGGGTACGGGTGAGGGTAGGGCGTAGCGTATGGGTTAGGGTTAGGTTTAGGGTTAGGGTACGGCTTAGGGGACGGGTTAGGGTACGGGTGAGGGTACGGCGTAGGGTATGGGTTAGGGTTAGGGTTAGGGTTAGGGTTAGGGTACGGCTTAGGGTACGGGTGAGGGTACGGGTGAGGGTACGGCGTAGCGTATGGGTTAGGGTTAGGTTTACGGTACGGCTTAGGGTATGGGTTAGGGTACTGGTGAGGGTACGGCGTTGGGTATGGGTTAGGGTTAGGGTTAGGGTTAGGGTTAGTTTTAGGGTTAGGGATTGGTTTAGGGTACGGGTTAGGATTAGCGTACGTGTTAGGGTTAGGGTGTGGGTTAGGGTTAGGGTACACGTTAGGATTAGGGTATTTATTAAACCTATCCCACTCTCTAGATACCACTTAGCACGTAAAGGAATATTATTTGGGGTCCAGCCATGGAGAAGATTTTACTCACTAGGATAAGATAAAGAATAAACACATTATAAAAAAATCACATTAGGATTTTCTTTTTAACCTGTTCCTTAAAACACTAGTGCTTAGGAAATCTAATGGAGGCAAAAGCAGTCAAGGGTAGTTTAGGGTTAGGGTTAGGGTTAGGGTTAGTGTTAGGGTTAGGGTACGGCTTAGGGTATGGGATAGGGTACGGGTGAGGGTACGGCAAAGGGTAGGGGTTAGGGTTAGGGTTAGGGTTAGGGTTAGGGTTAGGGTTAGGGTACGGCTTAGGGTACGGGTGAGGGTACGGGTGAGGGTACTGCGTAGGGTATTGGTTAGGGTTAGGGTACGGCTTAGGATACGGGTTAGGGTACGGGTTAGGGTACGGCGTAGGGTATGGGTTAGGGTTAGGGTTAGGGTTAGGGTACGGCTTAGGGTACGGCTTAGGGTACGGGTTAGGGTACGGGTGAGGGTACGGCGTAGGGTATAGGTTAGGGTTAGGGTTAGGGTTAGGGTCCGGCTTAGGATACGGGTTAGGGTACGGGTGAGGGTACGGCGTAGCGTATGGGTTAGGGTTAGGGTTAGGGTTAGGGTACGGCTTAGGGTACGGGTGAGGGTACGGGTGAGGGTACGGCGTAGCGTATGGGTTAGGGTTAGGGTTACGGTACGGCTTAGGGTATGGGTTAGGGTACTGGTGAGGGTACGGCGTTGGGTATGGGTTAGGGTTAGGGTTAGGGTTAGGGTTAGTTTTAGGGTTAGGGATTGGTTTAGGGTACGGGTTAGGATTAGCGTACGTGTTAGGGTTAGGGTGTGGGTTAGGGTTAGGGTACACGTTAGGATTAGGGTATTTATTAAACCTATCCCACTCTCTAGATACCACTTAGCACGTAAAGGAATATTATTTGGGGTCCAGCCATGGAGAAGATTTTAGTCACTAGGATAAGATAAAGAATAAACACATTATAAAAAAATCACATTAGGATTTTCTTTTTAACCTGTTCCTTAAAACACTAGTGCTTAGGAAATCTAATGGAGGCAAAAGCAGTCAAGGGTAGTTTAGGGTTAGGGTTAGGGTTAGGGTTAGTGTTAGGGTTAGGGTTAGGGTTAGTTTTAGGGTTAGGGATTGGTTTAGGGTACGGGTTAGGATTAGCGTACGTGTTAGGGTTAGGGTTTGGGTTAGGGTTAGGGTACGCGTTAGGGTTAGGGTATGGGTTAGGGTTAGGGTACACGTTAGGATTAGGGTATTTATTAAACCTATCCCACTCTCTAGATACCACTTAGCACGTAAAGGAATATTATTTGGGGTCCAGCCATGGAGAAGATTTTAGTCACTAGGATAAGATAAAGAATAAACACATTATAAAAAAATCACATTAGGATTTTCTTTTTAACCTGTTCCTTAAAACACTAGTGCTTAGGAAATCTAATGGAGGCAAAAGCAGTCAAGGGTAGTTTAGGGTTAGGGTTAGGGTTAGTGTTAGGGTTAGGGTACGGCTTAGGGTATGGGATAGGGTACGGGTGAGGGTACGGCGTAGGGTAGGCGTTAGGGTTAGGGTTAGGGTTAGGGTTAGGGTACGGCTTAGGGTACGGGTGAGGGTACGGGTGAGGGTACTGCGTAGGGTATTGGTTAGGGTTAGGGTACGGCTTAGGATACGGGTTAGGGTACGGGTTAGGGTACGGCGTAGGGTATGGGTTAGGGTTAGGGTTAGGGTACGGCTTAGGGTACGGCTTAGGGTACGGGTTAGGGTACGGGTGAGGGTACGGCGTAGGGTATGGGTTAGGGTTAGGGTTAGGGTTAGGGTTAGTTTTAGGGTTAGGGATTGTTTTAGGGTACGGGTTAGGATTAGCGTACGTGTTAGGGTTAGGGTTTGGGTTAGGGTTAGGGTACGCGTTAGGGTTAGGGTATGGGTTAGGGTTAGGGTACACGTTAGGATTAGGGTATTTATTAAACCTATCCCACTCTCTAGATACCACTTAGCACGTAAAGGAATATTATTTGGGGTCCAGCCATGGAGAAGATTTTAGTCACTAGGATAAGATAAAGAATAAACACATTATAAAAAAATCACATTAGGATTTTCTTTTTAACCTGTTCCTTAAAACACTAGTGCTTAGGAAATCTAATGGAGGCAAAAGCAGTCAAGGGTAGTTTAGGGTTAGGGTTAGGGTTAGGGTTAGTGTTAGGGTTAGGGTACGGCTTAGGGTATGGGATAGGGTACGGGGGAGGGTACGGCGTAGGGTAGGCGTTAGGGTTAGGGTTAGGGTTAGGGTTAGGGTACGGCTTAGGGTACGGGTGAGGGTACGGGTGAGGGTACTGCGTAGGGTATTGGTTAGGGTTAGGGTACGGCTTAGGATACGGGTTAGGGTACGGGTTAGGGTACGGCGTAGGGTATGGGTTAGGGTTAGGGTTAGGGTACGGCTTAGGGTATGGCTTAGGGTACGGGTTAGGGTACGGGTGAGGGTACGGCGTAGGGTAAAGGTTAGGGTTAGGGTTAGGGTTAGGGTACGGCTTAGGATACGGGTTAGGGTACGGGTGAGGGTACGGCGTAGCGTATGGGTTAGGGTTAGGTTTAGGGTTAGGGTACGGCTTAGGGTACGGGTTAGGGTACGGGTGAGGGTACGGCGTAGGGTATGGGTTAGGGTTAGGGTTAGGGTTAGGGTTAGGGTACGGCTTAGGGTACGGGTGAGGGTACGGGTGAGGGTACTGCGTAGGGTATTGGTTAGGGTTAGGGTACGGCTTAGGATACGGGTTAGGGTACGGGGTAGGGTACGGCGTAGGGTATGTGTTAGGGTTAGGGTTAGGGTACGGCTTAGGGTACGGCTTAGGGTACGGGTTAGGGTACGGGTGAGGGTACGGCGTAGGGTATAGGTTAGGGTTAGGGTTAGGGTTAGGGTACGGCTTAGGATACGGGTTAGGGTACGGGTGAGGGTACGGCGTAGGGTATGCGTTAGGGTTAGGGTTAGGGTTAGGGTTAGGGTACGGCTTAGGGTACGGGTGAGGGTACGGGTGAGGGTACGGCGTAGGGTATAGGTTAGGGTTAGGGTTAGGGTTAGGGTACGGCTTAGGATACGGGTTAGGGTACGGGTGAGGGTACGGCGTAGCGTATGGGTTAGGGTTAGGGTTAGGGTTAGGGTACGGCTTAGGGTATGGGTTAGGGTACGGGTGAGGGTACGGCGTAGGGTATGGGTTAGGGTTAGGGTTAGGGTTAGGGTTAGTTTTAGGGTTAGGGATTGGTTTAGGGTACGGGTTAGGATTAGCGTACGTGTTAGGGTTAGGGTGTGGGTTAGGGTTAGGGTACACGTTAGGATTAGGGTATTTATTAAACCTATCCCACTCTCTAGATACCACTTAGCACGTAAAGGAATATTATTTGGGGTCCAGCCATGGAGAAGATTTTAGTCACTAGGATAAGATAAAGAATAAACACATTATAAAAAAATCACATTAGGATTTTGTTTTTAACCTGTTCCTTAAAACACTAGTGCTTAGGAAATCTAATGGAGGCAAAAGAAGTCAAGGGTAGTTTAGGTTTAGAGTTAGGGTTAGGGTTAGTGTTAGGGTTAGGGTACAGCTTAGGGTATGGGATAGGGTACGGGTGAGGGTACGGCGTAAGGTAGGGTTTAGGGTTAGGGTTAGGGTACGGCTTAGGGTACGGGTGAGGGTACTGCGTATGGTATTGGTTAGGGTTAGGGTACGGCTTAGGATACGGGTTAGGGTACGGGTTAGGGTACGGCATAGGGTATGGGTTAGGGTTAGGGTTAGGGTTAGGTTTAGGGTACGGCTTAGGGTACGGGTTAGGGTACGGGTGAGGGTACGGCGTAGGGTATAGGTTAGGGTTAGTGTTAGGGTTAGGGTACGGCTTAGGATAAGGGTTAGGGTACAGGTGAGGGTACGGCGTAGCGTATGGGTTAGGGTTAGGGTTAGGGTTAGGGTACGGCTTAGGGTACGGGTGAGGGTACGGCGTAGGGTATGGGTTAGGGTTAGGGTTAGGGTTAGGGTTAGTTTTAGGGTTACGGATTGGTTTAGGGTACGGGTTAGGATTAGCGTACGTGTTAGGGTTAGGGTTTGGGTTAGGGTTAGGGTACGCGTTAGGGTTAGGGTATGGGTTAGGGTTAGGGTACACGTTAGGATTAGTGTATTTATTAAACCTATCCCACTCTCTAGATACCACTTAGCACGTAAAGGAATATTATTTGGGGTCCAGCCATGGAGAAGATTTTACTCACTAGGATAAGATAAAGAATAAACACATTATAAAAAAATCACATTAGGATTTTCTTTTTAACCTGTTCCTTAAAACACTAGTGCTTAGGAAATCTAATGGAGGCAAAAGCAGTCAAGGGTAGTTTAGGGTTAGGGTTAGGGTTAGGGTTAGTGTTAGGGTTAGGGTACGGCTTAGGGTATGAGATAGGGTACGGGTGAGGGTACGGCGTAGGGTAGGGGTTAGGGTTAGGGTTAGGGTTAGGGTTAGGGTTAGGGTACGGCTTAGGGTACGGGTGAGGGTACGGGTGAGGGTACTGCGTAGGGTATTGGTTAGGGTTAGGGTACGGCTTAGGATACGGGTTAGGGTACGGGTGAGGGTACGGCGTAGGGTATGGGTTAGGGTTAGGGTTAGGGTTAGGGTTAGGGTTAGGGTACGGCTTAGGGTACGGGTTAGGGTACGGGTGAGGGTACGGCGTAGGGTATAGGTTAGGGTTAGGGTTAGGGATAGGGTCCGGCTTAGGATACGGGTTAGAGTACGGGTGAGGGTACGGCGTAGCGTATGGGATAGGGTTAGGGTTAGGGTTAGGGTACGGCTTAGGGTACGGGTTAGGGTACGGGTGAGGGTACGGCGTAGGGTATGGGTTAGGGTTAGGGTTAGGGTTAGGGTTAGGGTTAGGGTACGGCTTAGGGTACGGGTGAGGGTACGGGTGAGGGTACGGCGTAGGGTATATGTTAGGGTTAGGGTTAGGGTTAGGGTACGGCTTAGGATACGGGTTAGGGTACGGGTGAGGGTACGGCGTAGCGTATGGGTTAGGGTTAGGGTTAGGTTTAGGGTACGGCTTAGGGTACGGGTTAGGGTACGGGTGAGGGTACGGCGTAGGGTATGGGTTAGGGTTAGGGTTAGGGTTAGGGTTAGTTTTAGGCTTAGGGATTGGTTTAGGGTACGGGTTAGGATTAGCGTACGTGTTAGGGTTAGGGTGTGGGTTAGGGTTAGGGTACGCGTTAGGGTTAGGGTATGGGTTAGGGTTAGGGTACACGTTAGGATTAGGGTATTTATTAAACCTATCCCACTCTCTAGATACCACTTAGCACGTAAAGGAATATTATTTGGGGTCCAGCCATGGAGAAGATTTTAGTCACTAGGATAAGATAAAGAATAAACACATTATAAAAAAATCACATTAGGATTTTCTTTTTAACCTGTACCTTAAAACACTAGTGCTTAGGAAATCTAATGGAGGCAAAAGCAGTCAAGGGTAGTTTAGGGTTAGGGTTAGGGTTAGGGTTAGTGTTAGGGTTAGGGTACGGCTTAGGGTATGGGATAGGGTACGGGTGAGGGTACGGCGTAGGGTAGGGGTTAGGGTTAGTGTTAGGGTTAGGGTACGGCTTAGGGTACGGGTGAGGGGGTACTGCGTAGGTTATTGGTTAGGGTTAGGGTACGGCTTAGGATACGGGTTAGGGTACGTGTTAGGGTACGCGTAGGGTATTGGTTAGGGTTAGGGTTAGGGTTAGGGTTAGGGTTAGGGTACGGCTTAGGTTACGAGTTAGGGTACGGGTGAGGGTACGGCGTAGGGTATAGGTTAGGGTTAGGGTTAGGGTTAGGGTACGGCTTAGGATACGGGTTAGGGTACGGGTGAGGGTACGGCGTAGCGTATGGGTTAGGGTTAGGGTTAGGGTTAGGATACGGCTTAGGGTACGGGTTAGGGTACGGGTGAGGGTATGGCGTAGGGTATGGTTAGGGTTAGGGGTAGGGTTAGGGTTAGTTTTAGGGTTAGGGATTGGTTTAGGGTACGGTTTAGGATTACCGTACGTGTTAGGGTTAGGGTACGCGTTAGGGTTAGGGTATGGGTTAGGGTTAGGGTACACGTTAGGATTAGGGTATTTATTAAAGCTATCCCACTCTCTAGATACCACTTAGAACGTAAAGGAATATTATTTGGGGTCCAGCCATGGAGAAGATTTTAGTCACTAGGATAAGATAAAGAATAAACACATTATAAAAAAATCACATTAGGATTTTCTTTTTAACCTCTTCCTTAAAACACTAGTGCTTAGGAAATCTAATGGAGGCAAAAGCAGTCAAGGGTAGTTTAGGGTTAGGGTTAGGGTTAGGGTTAGTGTTAGGGTTAGGGTACGGCTTAGGTTATGGGATAGGGTACGGGTGAGGGTACGGCGTAGGGTAGGGGTTAGGGTTAGGGTTAGGGTTAGGGTTAGGGTTAGGTTTAGGGTACGGCTTAGGGTACGGGTGAGGGTACGGGTGAGGGTACTGCGTAGGGTATTGGTTAGGGTTAGGGTACGGCTTAGGATACGGGTTAGGGTACGGGGTAGGGTATGGGTTAGGGTTAGGGTTAGGGTTAGGGTTAGGGTTAGCGTACGGCTTAGGGTACGGGTTAGGGTACGGGTGAGGGTACGGCGTAGGGTATAGGTTAGGGTTAGGGTTAGGGTTAGGGTACGGCTTAGGATACGGGTTAGGGTACGGGTGAGGGTACGGCGTAGCGTATGGGTTAGGGTTAGGGTTAGGGTTAGGGTACGGCTTACGGTACGGGTTAGGGTACGGGTGAGGGTACGGCGTAGGGTATGGGTTAGAGTTAGGGTTAGGGTTTGGGTTAGTTTTAGGGTTAGGGATTGGTTTAGGGTACGGGTTAGGATTAGCGTACGTGTTAGGGTTAGGGTTTGGGTTAGGGTTAGGGTACGCGTTAGGGTTAGGGTATGGGTTAGGGTTAGGGTACACGTTAGGATTAGGGTATTTATTAAACCTATCCCACTCTCTAGATACCACTTAGCACGTAAAGGAATATTATTTGGGGTCCAGTCGTGGAGAAGATTTTAGTCACTAGGATAAGATAAAGAATAAACACATTATTAAAAAATCACATTAGGATTTTCTTTTTAACCTGTTCCTTAAAACACTAGTGCTTAGGAAATCTAATGGAGGCAAAAGCAGTCAAGGGTAGTTTAGGGTTAGGGTTAGGGTTAGGGTTAGTGTTAGTGTTAGGGTACGGCTTAGGGTATGGGATAGGGTACGGGTGAGGGTACGGCGTAGGGTAGGGGTTAGGGTTAGGGTTAGGGTTAGGGTTAGGGTTAGGGTTAGGGTACGGCTTAGGGTACGGGTGAGGGTACGGGTGAGGTTACTGCGTAAGGTATTGGTTAGGGTTAGGGTACGGCTTAGGATACGGGTTAGGGTACGGGTTAGGGTACGGCGTAGGGTATGGGTTAGGGTTAGGGTTAGGGTACGGCTTAGGGTACGGGTTAGGGTACGGGTTAGGATACGGCGTAGGGAATGGGTTAGGTTAGGGTTAGGGTTAGGGTTAGGGTTAGGGTACGGCTTAGGGTACGGGTTTAGGGTACGGGTGAGGGTACGGCGTAGGGTATAGGTTAGGGTTAGGGTTAGGGTTAGGGTACGGCTTAGGATACGGGTTAGGGTACGGGTGAGGGTACGGCGTAGCGTATGGGTTAGGGTTAGGGTTAGGGTACGGCTTAGGGTACGGGTTAGGGTACGGGTGAGGGTACGGCGTAGGGTATGGGTTAGGGTTAGGGTTAGGGTTAGGGTTAGGGTTAGGGTACGGCTTAGGGTACGGGTGAGGGTACGGGTGAGGGTACGGCGTAGCGTATGGGTTAGGGTTAGGGTTACGGTACGGCTTAGGGTATGGGTTAGGGTACTGGTGAGGGTACGGCGTTGGGTATGGGTTAGGGTTAGGGTTAGGGTTAGGGTTAGTTTTAGGGTTAGGGATTGGTTTAGGGTACGGGTTAGGATTAGCGTACGTGTTAGGGTTAGGGTGTGGGTTAGGGTTAGGGTACACGTTAGGATTAGGGTATTTATTAAACCTATCCCACTCTCTAGATACCACTTAG
>NW_026871538.1:0-103848 GCF_028564815.1 Eubalaena glacialis
CCAAGTTTCTTTCCAGGAAACTCACTTGTCATCACGTAGGCAATTGTGCTATGAAGGGAGCATGTGCAACTACAGTGTTATTCAGGGAGAATTGAGCCCGCAACTCTCTTACTCCCAATGAGGAAACCCAAGTTCCCCTTCAAGCCTTATATTGAAAAGGGCCCACAGAGCTTGGACCCTGATGTTTCCTTCTCTCTTTTGTACCTCCAGGTGCTTTAGAAAGGAGATACGTGAGTTGTTTCCACTTGCAACAATCTAGAGGTTTAACCAAAGAAGTCCTTCACTGCCCATGACTCGGCATCTAGCTGTTGCTAACGCTGCTTTGCTCACAAAGGCTCGAACACAGAGGCCGTCATTCTTGTACTTTTCGTATCCTAGTGCAGACCGCCAGTACTAAGAGGCATGGAATGCATCCTAGAGCTCAGGAACCACACAGAATAACTCTACATGGATTCTGCTACATGCCAATCTGTGTCAGGATCCAAGAAGAACGTTAGCTTGAGACTGGTGGTCAAACGGGTTCTCCAATTCACTGAAGATTACCGAAGGATGAGCACCTAGCAAAGAATGGCAACCTCCAAGTTTCTTTCCAGGAAACTCACTTGTCATCACGTAGGCAATTGTGCTATGAAGGGAGCATGTGCAACTACAGTGTTATTCAGGGAGAATTGAGCCCGCAACTCTCTTACTCCCAATGAGGAAACCCAAGTTCCCCTTCACGCCTTATATTGAAAAGGGCCCACAGAGCTTTGACCCTGATGTTTCCTTCTCTCTTTTGTACCTCCAGGTGCTTTAGAAAGGAGATACGTGAGTTGTTTCCACTTGCAACAATCTAGAGGTTTAACCAAAGAAGTCCTTCACTGCCCATGACTCGGCATCTAGCTGTTGCTAACACTGCTTTGCTCACAAAGGCTCGAACACAGAGGCCGTCATTCTTGTACTTTTCGTATCCTAGTGCAGACCGCCAGTACTAAGAGGCATGGAATGCTTCCTAGAGCTCAGGAACCACACAGAATAACTCTACATGGATTCTGCTACATGCCAATCTGTGTCAGGATCCAAGAAGAACGTTAGCTTGAGACTGGTGGTCAAACGGGTTCTCCAATTCACTGAAGATGACTGAAGGATGAGCACCTAGCAAAGAATGGCAACCTCCAAGTTTCTTTCTTAGAAACTCACTTGTCATCACAAAGGCAATTGTGCTATGAAGGGAACATGTGCAACTACAGTGTTTCTCAGGGGGAATTCAGCCCGCAACTCTATAAATCCCAATGATGAAACTAAAGTTTCCTTTCAAGCCTTATTTACAAAAGACCCGCAGAGCATTGACCCTGCTGTTTCTTTCTCTATTTTGTACCTCAACGGTGCTTTAGACGGGAGATACTTGAGTTGTTTCAACTTACAACATTCTAGAGGTTTATCACAAGAAGCCTTTCACTTCCCAACACTCGGCATCTAGCTGTTCTCAACGCTGCACTGCTCCGAACCCCAAACACACAAGCCGTCCTCTTGAAAGTTTCTCATCCTAGTGCAGATCCGACAGTACTGAGACCTGGAATGCTTCCTAGAGCTCAAGAACCACACGGAACAACGCTACATGGATTCACTTGCAAGCCAATCTGTGGCATGATAGAAGAGGTAGACTAGCATGAGGCTAGTGTTCAAACGGGTCGCCAAGTCACTGAAGATTACTGAAGGATGAGCACCTAGCAAGAATGGCAACCTCCAAGTTCCTTGCCTAGAAACACACTTGGCATCACAAAGGCAATTGTGCTATGAAGGGAGCATGTGCAACTACAGTGTTTCTCAGGGAGAATTGAGCCCGCAACGCTCTTACTCCCAACGAGGGAAATCAAGTTTCCCTTCAAGCCTTATTTTGAAAAGGGGCCCACAGAACTTTGACCCTGATGTTTCCTTCTCTCTTTTGTACCGCCAGGTGCTTTAGAAAGGAGATACTTGAGTTGTTTCCACTTGCAACAATCTAGAGGTTTAACCAAAGAAGGCCTTCACTGCCCATGACTCGGCATCTAGCTGTTCCCAACGCTGCATTGCTCAGAAAGGCCCAAACACACAGGTCGTCCTACTTGTACTTTTCGCACCCTAGTGCAGGACTGCCAGTACTAAGAGACCCGGAATGCATCCTAGAGCTCAGGAACCACACCGAAGAACGCTCCATGGATTCTGCTGCATGCCAATCTGTGGCAGGATACAAGAGGAACGTTAGCTTGAGGCTAGCTGTCAAACGGGTTCTCCAATTCACTGCCGATGACTGAAGGATGAGCACCTAGCATAGAATGGCAACCTCCAAGTTTCTTGCCTAGAAACTCACTTGTCATCACGTAGGCAATTGTGCTATGAAGGGAGCATGTGCAACTACAGTGTTTCTCGGGGAGAATTGAGCCCACAACTCTCTAAATCCCAAAGAGGAAAATAAAGTTTCCTTTCAAGCCTTATTTTCAAAAGGGCCGCAGAGCATTGTCCCTGCAGTTTCCTTCTCTCTTTTGTATCTCAAAGGTGCTTTCGAAGGGAGATACTGAGTTGTTTCAACTTACAACATTCTAGAGGTTTATCAAAAGAAGCCCTTCACTTCCCATGACTCGGCCTCTAGCTGTTCCCAACTCTTCAATGCTCAGAACTCCCCTAACACACAAGCCGTCCTCTTGAAAGTTTCTCATCCTAGTGCAGATCCAACAGTACTAAGAGACCGGGAAGGCTTCCTAGAGCTTAAGAACCACACTGAATAACTCTACATGGATTCTGCTACATGCCAATCTGTGTCAGGATCCAAGAAGAACGTTAGCTTGAGACTGGTGGTCAAACGGGTTCTCCAATTCACTGAAGATTACCGAAGGATGAGCACCTAGCAAAGAATGGCAACCTCCAAGTTTCTTTCCAGGAAACTCACTTGTCATCACGTAGGCAATTGTGCTATGAAGGGAGCATGTGCAACTACAGTGTTATTCAGGGAGAATTGAGCCCGCAACTCTCTTACTCCCAATGAGGAAACCCAAGTTCCCCTTCAAGCCTTATATTGAAAAGGGCCCACAGAGCTTGGACCCTGATGTTTCCTTCTCTCTTTTGTACCTCCAGGTGCTTTAGAAAGGAGATACGTGAGTTGTTTCCACTTGCAACAATCTAGAGGTTTAACCAAAGAAGTCCTTCACTGCCCATGACTCGGCATCTAGCTGTTGCTAACGCTGCTTTGCTCACAAAGGCTCGAACACAGAGGCCGTCATTCTTGTACTTTTCGTATCCTAGTGCAGACCGCCAGTACTAAGAGGCATGGAATGCATCCTAGAGCTCAGGAACCACACAGAATAACTCTACATGGATTCTGCTACATGCCAATCTGTGTCAGGATCCAAGAAGAACGTTAGCTTGAGACTGGTGGTCAAACGGGTTCTCCAATTCACTGAAGATTACCGAAGGATGAGCACCTAGCAAAGAATGGCAACCTCCAAGTTTCTTTCCAGGAAACTCACTTGTCATCACGTAGGCAATTGTGCTATGAAGGGAGCATGTGCAACTACAGTGTTATTCAGGGAGAATTGAGCCCGCAACTCTCTTACTCCCAATGAGGAAACCCAAGTTCCCCTTCACGCCTTATATTGAAAAGGGCCCACAGAGCTTTGACCCTGATGTTTCCTTCTCTCTTTTGTACCTCCAGGTGCTTTAGAAAGGAGATACGTGAGTTGTTTCCACTTGCAACAATCTAGAGGTTTAACCAAAGAAGTCCTTCACTGCCCATGACTCGGCATCTAGCTGTTGCTAACGCTGCTTTGCTCACAAAGGCTCGAACACAGAGGCCGTCATTCTTGTACTTTTCGTATCCTAGTGCAGACCGCCAGTACTAAGAGGCATGGAATGCTTCCTAGAGCTCAGGAACCACACAGAATAACTCTACATGGATTCTGCTACATGCCAATCTGTGTCAGGATCCAAGAAGAACGTTAGCTTGAGACTGGTGGTCAAACGGGTTCTCCAATTCACTGAAGATGACTGAAGGATGAGCACCTAGCAAAGAATGGCAACCTCCAAGTTTCTTTCTTAGAAACTCACTTGTCATCACAAAGGCAATTGTGCTATGAAGGGAACATGTGCAACTACAGTGTTTCTCAGGGGGAATTCAGCCCGCAACTCTATAAATCCCAATGATGAAACTAAAGTTTCCTTTCAAGCCTTATTTACAAAAGACCCGCAGAGCATTGACCCTGCTGTTTCTTTCTCTATTTTGTACCTCAACGGTGCTTTAGACGGGAGATACTTGAGTTGTTTCAACTTACAACATTCTAGAGGTTTATCACAAGAAGCCTTTCACTTCCCAACACTCGGCATCTAGCTGTTCTCAACGCTGCACTGCTCCGAACCCCAAACACACAAGCCGTCCTCTTGAAAGTTTCTCATCCTAGTGCAGATCCGACAGTACTGAGACCTGGAATGCTTCCTAGAGCTCAAGAACCACACGGAACAACGCTACATGGATTCACTTGCAAGCCAATCTGTGGCATGATAGAAGAGGTAGACTAGCATGAGGCTAGTGTTCAAACGGGTCGCCAAGTCACTGAAGATTACTGAAGGATGAGCACCTAGCAAGAATGGCAACCTCCAAGTTCCTTGCCTAGAAACACACTTGGCATCACAAAGGCAATTGTGCTATGAAGGGAGCATGTGCAACTACAGTGTTTCTCAGGGAGAATTGAGCCCGCAACGCTCTTACTCCCAACGAGGGAAATCAAGTTTCCCTTCAAGCCTTATTTTGAAAAGGGGCCCACAGAGCTTTGACCCTGATGTTTCCTTCTCTCTTTTGTACCGCCAGGTGCTTTAGAAAGGAGATACTTGAGTTGTTTCCACTTGCAACAATCTAGAGGTTTAACCAAAGAAGGCCTTCACTGCCCATGACTCGGCATCTAGCTGTTCCCAACGCTGCATTGCTCAGAAAGGCCCAAACACACAGGTCGTCCTACTTGTACTTTTCGCACCCTAGTGCAGAACTGCCAGTACTAAGAGACCCGGAATGCATCCTAGAGCTCAGGAACCACACCGAAGAACGCTCCATGGATTCTGCTGCATGCCAATCTGTGGCAGGATACAAGAGGAACGTTAGCTTGAGGCTAGCTGTTAAACGGGTTCTCCAATTCACTGACGATGACTGAAGGATGAGCACCTAGCATAGAATGGCAACCTCCAAGTTTCTTGCCTAGAAACTCACTTGTCATCACGTAGGCAATTGTGCTATGAAGGGAGCATGTGCAACTACAGTGTTTCTCGGGGAGAATTGAGCCCACAACTCTCTAAATCCCAAAGAGGAAAATAAAGTTTCCTTTCAAGCCTTATTTTCAAAAGGGTCGCAGAGCATTGTCCCTGCAGTTTCCTTCTCTCTTTTGTATCTCAAAGGTGCTTTCGAAGGGAGATACTGAGTTGTTTCAACTTACAACATTCTAGAGGTTTATCAAAAGAAGCCCTTCACTTCCCATGACTCGGCCTCTAGCTGTTCCCAACTCTTCAATGCTCAGAACTCCCCTAACACACAAGCCGTCCTCTTGAAAGTTTCTCATCCTAGTGCAGATCCAACAGTACTAAGAGACCGGGAAGGCTTCCTAGAGCTCAAGAACCACACTGAATAACTCGACATGGATTCTGCTGCATGCCAATCTGTGGCAGGATCCACGAAGAACGTTAGCTTGAGGCTAGTGGCCAAACGGGTTCTCCAATTCACTGAAGATTACCGAAGGATGAGCACCTAGCAAAGAATGGCAACCTCCAAGTTTCTTTCCAGGAAACTCACTTGTCATCACGTAGGCAATTGTGCTATGAAGGGAGCATGTGCAACTACAGTGTTATTCAGGGAGAATTGAGCCCGCAACTCTCTTACTCCCAATGAGGAAACCCAAGTTCCCCTTCAAGCCTTATATTGAAAAGGGCCCACAGAGCTTTGACCCTGATGTTTCCTTCTCTCTTTTGTACCTCCAGGTGCTTTAGAAAGGAGATACGTGAGTTGTTTCCATTTGCAACAATCTAGAGGTTTAACCAAAGAAGTCCTTCACTGCCCATGACTCGGCATCTAGCTGTTGCTAACGCTGCTTTGCTCACAAAGGCTCGAACACAGAGGCCGTCATTCTTGTACTTTTCGTATCCTAGTGCAGACCGCCAGTACTAAGAGGCATGGAATGCATCCTAGAGCTCAGGAACCACACAGAATAACTCTACATGGATTCTGCTACATGCCAATCTGTGTCAGGATCCAAGAAGAACGTTAGCTTGAGACTGGTGGTCAAACGGGTTCTCCAATTCACTGAAGATTACCGAAGGATGAGCACCTAGCAAAGAATGGCAACCTCCAAGTTTCTTTCCAGGAAACTCACTTGTCATCACGTAGGCAATTGTGCTATGAAGGGAGCATGTGCAACTACAGTGTTATTCAGGGAGAATTGAGCCCGCAACTCTCTTACTCCCAATGAGGAAACCCAAGTTCCCCTTCACGCCTTATATTGAAAAGGGCCCACAGAGCTTTGACCCTGATGTTTCCTTCTCTCTTTTGTACCTCCAGGTGCTTTAGAAAGGAGATACGTGAGTTGTTTCCACTTGCAACAATCTAGAGGTTTAACCAAAGAAGTCCTTCACTGCCCATGACTCGGCATCTAGCTGTTGCTAACACTGCTTTGCTCACAAAGGCTCGAACACAGAGGCCGTCATTCTTGTACTTTTCGTATCCTAGTGCAGACCGCCAGTACTAAGAGGCATGGAATGCTTCCTAGAGCTCAGGAACCACACAGAATAACTCTACATGGATTCTGCTACATGCCAATCTGTGTCAGGATCCAAGAAGAACGTTAGCTTGAGACTGGTGGTCAAACGGGTTCTCCAATTCACTGAAGATGACTGAAGGATGAGCACCTAGCAAAGAATGGCAACCTCCAAGTTTCTTTCTTAGAAACTCACTTGTCATCACAAAGGCAATTGTGCTATGAAGGGAACATGTGCAACTACAGTGTTTCTCAGGGGGAATTCAGCCCGCAACTCTATAAATCCCAATGATGAAACTAAAGTTTCCTTTCAAGCCTTATTTACAAAAGACCCGCAGAGCATTGACCCTGCTGTTTCTTTCTCTATTTTGTACCTCAACGGTGCTTTAGACGGGAGATACTTGAGTTGTTTCAACTTACAACATTCTAGAGGTTTATCACAAGAAGCCTTTCACTTCCCAACACTCGGCATCTAGCTGTTCTCAACGCTGCACTGCTCCGAACCCCAAACACACAAGCCGTCCTCTTGAAAGTTTCTCATCCTAGTGCAGATCCGACAGTACTGAGACCTGGAATGCTTCCTAGAGCTCAAGAACCACACGGAACAACGCTACATGGATTCACTTGCAAGCCAATCTGTGGCATGATAGAAGAGGTAGACTAGCATGAGGCTAGTGTTCAAACGGGTCGCCAAGTCACTGAAGATTACTGAAGGATGAGCACCTAGCAAGAATGGCAACCTCCAAGTTCCTTGCCTAGAAACACACTTGGCATCACAAAGGCAATTGTGCTATGAAGGGAGCATGTGCAACTACAGTGTTTCTCAGGGAGAATTGAGCCCGCAACGCTCTTACTCCCAACGAGGGAAATCAAGTTTCCCTTCAAGCCTTATTTTGAAAAGGGGCCCACAGAGCTTTGACCCTGATGTTTCCTTCTCTCTTTTGTACCGCCAGGTGCTTTAGAAAGGAGATACTTGAGTTGTTTCCACTTGCAACAATCTAGAGGTTTAACCAAAGAAGGCCTTCACTGCCCATGACTCGGCATCTAGCTGTTCCCAACGCTGCATTGCTCAGAAAGGCCCAAACACACAGGTCGTCCTACTTGTACTTTTCGCACCCTAGTGCAGAACTGCCAGTACTAAGAGACCCGGAATGCATCCTAGAGCTCAGGAACCACACCGAAGAACGCTCCATGGATTCTGCTGCATGCCAATCTGTGGCAGGATACAAGAGGAACGTTAGCTTGAGGCTAGCTGTTAAACGGGTTCTCCAATTCACTGACGATGACTGAAGGATGAGCACCTAGCATAGAATGGCAACCTCCAAGTTTCTTGCCTAGAAACTCACTTGTCATCACGTAGGCAATTGTGCTATGAAGGGAGCATGTGCAACTACAGTGTTTCTCGGGGAGAATTGAGCCCACAACTCTCTAAATCCCAAAGAGGAAAATAAAGTTTCCTTTCAAGCCTTATTTTCAAAAGGGCCGCAGAGCATTGTCCCTGCAGTTTCCTTCTCTCTTTTGTATCTCAAAGGTGCTTTCGAAGGGAGATACTGAGTTGTTTCAACTTACAACATTCTAGAGGTTTATCAAAAGAAGCCCTTCACTTCCCATGACTCGGCCTCTAGCTGTTCCCAACTCTTCAATGCTCAGAACTCCCCTAACACACAAGCCGTCCTCTTGAAAGTTTCTCATCCTAGTGCAGATCCAACAGTACTAAGAGACCGGGAAGGCTTCCTAGAGCTCAAGAACCACACTGAATAACTCGACATGGATTCTGCTGCATGCCAATCTGTGGCAGGATCCACGAAGAACGTTAGCTTGAGGCTAGTGGCCAAACGGGTTCTCCAATTCACTGAAGATTACCGAAGGATGAGCACCTAGCAAAGAATGGCAACCTCCAAGTTTCTTTCCAGGAAACTCACTTGTCATCACGTAGGCAATTGTGCTATGAAGGGAGCATGTGCAACTACAGTGTTATTCAGGGAGAATTGAGCCCGCAACTCTCTTACTCCCAATGAGGAAACCCAAGTTCCCCTTCAAGCCTTATATTGAAAAGGGCCCACAGAGCTTTGACCCTGATGTTTCCTTCTCTCTTTTGTACCTCCAGGTGCTTTAGAAAGGAGATACGTGAGTTGTTTCCACTTGCAACAATCTAGAGGTTTAACCAAAGAAGTCCTTCACTGCCCATGACTCGGCATCTAGCTGTTGCTAACGCTGCTTTGCTCACAAAGGCTCGAACACAGAGGCCGTCATTCTTGTACTTTTCGTATCCTAGTGCAGACCGCCAGTACTAAGAGGCATGGAATGCATCCTAGAGCTCAGGAACCACACAGAATAACTCTACATGGATTCTGCTACATGCCAATCTGTGTCAGGATCCAAGAAGAACGTTAGCTTGAGACTGGTGGTCAAACGGGTTCTCCAATTCACTGAAGATTACCGAAGGATGAGCACCTAGCAAAGAATGGCAACCTCCAAGTTTCTTTCCAGGAAACTCACTTGTCATCACGTAGGCAATTGTGCTATGAAGGGAGCATGTGCAACTACAGTGTTATTCAGGGAGAATTGAGCCCGCAACTCTCTTACTCCCAATGAGGAAACCCAAGTTCCCCTTCACGCCTTATATTGAAAAGGGCCCACAGAGCTTTGACCCTGATGTTTCCTTCTCTCTTTTGTACCTCCAGGTGCTTTAGAAAGGAGATACGTGAGTTGTTTCCACTTGCAACAATCTAGAGGTTTAACCAAAGAAGTCCTTCACTGCCCATGACTCGGCATCTAGCTGTTGCTAACGCTGCTTTGCTCACAAATGCTCGAACACAGAGGGCGTCATTCTTGTACTTTTCGTATCCTAGTGCAGACCGCCCGTACTAAGAGGCATGGAATGCTTCCTAGAGCTCAGGAACCACACAGAATAACTCTACATGGATTCTGCTACATGCCAATCTGTGTCAGGATCCAAGAAGAACGTTAGCTTGAGACTGGTGGTCAAACGGGTTCTCCAATTCACTGAAGATGACTGAAGGATGAGCACCTAGCAAAGAATGGCAACCTCCAAGTTTCTTTCTTAGGAACTCACTTGTCATCACAAAGGCAATTGTGCTATGAAGGGAACATGTGCAACTACAGTGTTTCTCAGGGGGAATTCAGCCCGCAACTCTATAAATCCCAATGATGAAACTAAAGTTTCCTTTCAAGCCTTATTTACAAAAGACCCGCAGAGCATTGACCCTGCTGTTTCTTTCTCTATTTTGTACCTCAACGGTGCTTTAGACGGGAGATACTTGAGTTGTTTCAACTTACAACATTCTAGAGGTTTATCACAAGAAGCCTTTCACTTCCCAACACTCGGCATCTAGCTGTTCTCAACGCTGCACTGCTCCGAACCCCAAACACACAAGCCGTCCTCTTGAAAGTTTCTCATCCTAGTGCAGATCCGACAGTACTGAGACCTGGAATGCTTCCTAGAGCTCAAGAACCACACGGAACAACGCTACATGGATTCACTTGCAAGCCAATCTGTGGCATGATAGAAGAGGTAGACTAGCATGAGGCTAGTGTTCAAACGGGTCGCCAAGTCACTGAAGATTACTGAAGGATGAGCACCTAGCAAAGAATGGCAACCTCCAAGTTCCTTGCCTAGAAACACACTTGGCATCACAAAGGCAATTGTGCTATGAAGGGAGCATGTGCAACTACAGTGTTTCTCAGGGAGAATTGAGCCCGCAACGCTCTTACTCCCAACGAGGGAAATCAAGTTTCCCTTCAAGCCTTATTTTGAAAAGGGGCCCACAGAGCTTTGACCCTGATGTTTCCTTCTCTCTTTTGTACCGCCAGGTGCTTTAGAAAGGAGATACTTGAGTTGTTTCCACTTGCAACAATCTAGAGGTTTAACCAAAGAAGGCCTTCACTGCCCATGACCCGGCATCTAGCTGTTCCCAACGCTGCATTGCTCAGAAAGGCCCAAACACACAGGTCGTCCTACTTGTACTTTTCGCACCCTAGTGCAGAACTGCCAGTACTAAGAGACCCGGAATGCATCCTAGAGCTCAGGAACCACACCGAAGAACGCTCCATGGATTCTGCTGCATGTCAATCTGTGGCAGGATACAAGAGGAACGTTAGCTTGAGGCTAGCTGTCAAACGGGTTCTCCAATTCACTGACGATGACTGAAGGATGAGCACCTAGCATAGAATGGCAACCTCCAAGTTTCTTTCCAGGAAACTCACTTGTCATCACGTAGGCAATTGTGCTATGAAGGGAGCATGTGCAACTACAGTGTTATTCAGGGAGAATTGAGCCCGCAACTCTCTTACTCCCAATGAGAAAACCCAAGTTCCCCTTCAAGCCTTATATTGAAAAGGGCCCACAGAGCTTTGACCCTGATGTTTCCTTCTCTCTTTTGTACCTCCAGGTGCTTTAGAAAGGAGATACGTGAGTTGTTTCCACTTGCAACAATCTAGAGGTTTAACCAAAGAAGTCCTTCACTGCCCATGACTCGGCATCTAGCTGTTGCTAACGCTGCTTTGCTCACAAAGGCTCGAACACAGAGGCCGCCATTCTTGTACTTTTCGTATCCTAGTGCAGACCGCCCGTACTAAGAGGCATGGAATGCTTCCTAGAGCTCAGGAACCACACAGAATAACTCTACATGGATTCTGCTGCATGCCAATCTGTGGCAGGATACAAGAGGAACGTTAGCTTGAGGCTAGCTGTCCAACGGGTTCTCCAATTCACTGACGATGACTGAAGGATGAGCACCTAGCATAGAATGGCAACCTCCAAGTTTCTTGCCTAGAAACTCACTTGTCATCACGTAGGCAATTGTGCTATGAAGGGAGCATGTGCAACTACAGTGTTTCTCGGGGAGAATTGAGCCCACAACTCTCTAAATCCCAAAGAGGAAAATAAAGTTTCCTTTCAAGCCTTATTTTCAAAAGGGTCGCAGAGCATTGTCCCTGCAGTTTCCTTCTCTCTTTTGTATCTCAAAGGTGCTTTCGAAGGGAGATACTGAGTTGTTTCAACTTACAACATTCTAGAGGTTTATCAAAAGAAGGCCTTCACTTCCCATGACTCGGCCTCTAGCTGTTCCCAACTCTTCAATGCTCAGAACTCCCCTAACACACAAGCCGTCCTCTTGAAAGTTTCTCATCCTAGTGCAGATCCAACAGTACTAAGAGACCGGGAAGGCTTCCTAGAGCTCAAGAACCACACTGAATAACTCGACATGGATTCTGCTGCATGCCAATCTGTGGCAGGATCCACGAAGAACGTTAGCTTGAGGCTAGTGGCCAAACGGGTTCTCCAATTCACTGAAGATTACCGAAGGATGAGCACCTAGCAAAGAATGGCAACCTCCAAGTTTCTTTCCAGGAAACTCACTTGTCATCACGTAGGCAATTGTGCTATGAAGGGAGCATGTGCAACTACAGTGTTATTCAGGGAGAATTGAGCCCGCAACTCTCTTACTCCCAATGAGGAAACCCAAGTTCCCCTTCAAGCCTTATATTGAAAAGGGCCCACAGAGCTTGGATCCTGATGTTTCCTTCTCTCTTTTGTACCTCCAGGTGCTTTAGAAAGGAGATACGTGAGTTGTTTCCACTTGCAACAATCTAGAGGTTTAACCAAAGAAGTCCTTCACTGCCCATGACTCGGCATCTAGCTCTTGCTAACGCTGCTTTGCTCACAAAGGCTCGAACACAGAGGCCGTCATTCTTGTACTTTTCGTATCCTAGTGCAGACCGCCAGTACTAAGAGGCATGGAATGCATCCTAGAGCTCAGGAACCACACAGAATAACTCTACATGGATTCTGCTACATGCCAATCTGTGTCAGGATCCAAGAAGAACGTTAGCTTGAGACTGGTGGTCAAACGGGTTCTCCAATTCACTGAAGATTACCGAAGAATGAGCACCTAGCAAAGAATGGCAACCTCCAAGTTTCTTTCCAGGAAACTCACTTGTCATCACGTAGGCAATTGTGCTATGAAGGGAGCATGTGCAACTACAGTGTTATTCAGGGAGAATTGAGCCCGCAACTCTCTTACTCCCAATGAGGAAACCCAAGTTCCCCTTCACGCCTTATATTGAAAAGGGCCCACAGAGCTTTGACCCTGATGTTTCCTTCTCTCTTTTGTACCTCCAGGTGCTTTAGAAAGGAGATACGTGAGTTGTTTCCACTTGCAACAATCTAGAGGTTTAACCAAAGAAGTCCTTCACTGCCCATGACTCGGCATCTAGCTGTTGCTAACGCTGCTTTGCTCACAAATGCTCGAACACAGAGGGCGTCATTCTTGTACTTTTCGTATCCTAGTGCAGACCGCCCGTACTAAGAGGCATGGAATGCTTCCTAGAGCTCAGGAACCACACAGAATAACTCTACATGGATTCTGCTACATGCCAATCTGTGTCAGGATCCAAGAAGAACGTTAGCTTGAGACTGGTGGTCAAACGGGTTCTCCAATTCACTGAAGATGACTGAAGGATGAGCACCTAGCAAAGAATGGCAACCTCCAAGTTTCTTTCTTAGGAACTCACTTGTCATCACAAAGGCAATTGTGCTATGAAGGGAACATGTGCAACTACAGTGTTTCTCAGGGGGAATTCAGCCCGCAACTCTATAAATCCCAATGATGAAACTAAAGTTTCCTTTCAAGCCTTATTTACAAAAGACCCGCAGAGCATTGACCCTGCTGTTTCTTTCTCTATTTTGTACCTCAACGGTGCTTTAGACGGGAGATACTTGAGTTGTTTCAACTTACAACATTCTAGAGGTTTATCACAAGAAGCCTTTCACTTCCCAACACTCGGCATCTAGCTGTTCTCAACGCTGCACTGCTCCGAACCCCAAACACACAAGCCGTCCTCTTGAAAGTTTCTCATCCTAGTGCAGATCCGACAGTACTGAGACCTGGAATGCTTCCTAGAGCTCAAGAACCACACGGAACAACGCTACATGGATTCACTTGCAAGCCAATCTGTGGCATGATAGAAGAGGTAGACTAGCATGAGGCTAGTGTTCAAACGGGTCGCCAAGTCACTGAAGATTACTGAAGGATGAGCACCTAGCAAAGAATGGCAACCTCCAAGTTCCTTGCCTAGAAACACACTTGGCATCACAAAGGCAATTGTGCTATGAAGGGAGCATGTGCAACTACAGTGTTTCTCAGGGAGAATTGAGCCCGCAACGCTCTTACTCCCAACGAGGGAAATCAAGTTTCCCTTCAAGCCTTATTTTGAAAAGGGGCCCACAGAGCTTTGACCCTGATGTTTCCTTCTCTCTTTTGTACCGCCAGGTGCTTTAGAAAGGAGATACTTGAGTTGTTTCCACTTGCAACAATCTAGAGGTTTAACCAAAGAAGGCCTTCACTGCCCATGACCCGGCATCTAGCTGTTCCCAACGCTGCATTGCTCAGAAAGGCCCAAACACACAGGTCGTCCTTCTTGTACTTTTCGCACCCTAGTGCAGAACTGCCAGTACTAAGAGACCCGGAATGCATCCTAGAGCTCAGGAACCACACCGAAGAACGCTCCATGGATTCTGCTGCATGTCAATCTGTGGCAGGATACAAGAGGAACGTTAGCTTGAGGCTAGCTGTCAAACGGGTTCTCCAATTCACTGACGATGACTGAAGGATGAGCACCTAGCATAGAATGGCAACCTCCAAGTTTCTTTCCAGGAAACTCACTTGTCATCACGTAGGCAATTGTGCTATGAAGGGAGCATGTGCAACTACAGTGTTATTCAGGGAGAATTGAGCCCGCAACTCTCTTACTCCCAATGAGAAAACCCAAGTTCCCCTTCAAGCCTTATATTGAAAAGGGCCCACAGAGCTTTGACCCTGATGTTTCCTTCTCTCTTTTGTACCTCCAGGTGCTTTAGAAAGGAGATACGTGAGTTGTTTCCACTTGCAACAATCTAGAGGTTTAACCAAAGAAGTCCTTCACTGCCCATGACTCGGCATCTAGCTGTTGCTAACGCTGCTTTGCTCACAAAGGCTCGAACACAGAGGCCGCCATTCTTGTACTTTTCGTATCCTAGTGCAGACCGCCCGTACTAAGAGGCATGGAATGCTTCCTAGAGCTCAGGAACCACACAGAATAACTCTACATGGATTCTGCTACATGCCAATCTGTGTCAGGATCCAAGAAGAACGTTAGCTTGAGACTGGTGGTCAAACGGGTTCTCCAATTCACTGAAGATGACTGAAGGATGAGCACCTAGCAAAGAATGGCAACCTCCAAGTTTCTTTCTTAGAAACTCACTTGTCATCATAAAGGCAATTGTGCTATGAAGGGAACATGTGCAACTACAGTGTTTCTCAGGGGGAATTCAGCCCGCAACTCTATAAATCCCAATGATGAAACTAAAGTTTCCTTTCAAGCCTTATTTACAAAAGACCCGCAGAGCATTGACCCTGCTGTTTCTTTCTCTATTTTGTACCTCAACGGTGCTTTAGACGGGAGATACTTGAGTTGTTTCAACTTACAACATTCTAGAGGTTTATCACAAGAAGCCTTTCACTTCCCAACACTCGGCATCTAGCTGTTCTCAAAGCTGCACTGCTCCGAACCCCAAACACACAAGCCGTCCTCTTGAAAGTTTCTCATCCTAGTGCAGATCCGACAGTACTGAGACCTGGAATGCTTCCTAGAGCTCAAGAACCACACGGAACAACGCTACATGGATTCACTTGCAAGCCAATCTGTGGCATGATAGAAGAGGTAGACTAGCATGAGGCTAGTGTTCAAACGGGTCGCCAAGTCACTGAAGATTACTGAAGGATGAGCACCTAGCAAAGAATGGCAACCTCCAAGTTCCTTGCCTAGAAACACACTTGGCATCACAAAGGCAATTGTGCTATGAAGGGAGCATGTGCAACTACAGTGTTTCTCAGGGAGAATTGAGCCCGCAACGCTCTTACTCCCAACGAGGGAAATCAAGTTTCCCTTCAAGCCTTATTTTGAAAAGGGGCCCACAGAGCTTTGACCCTGATGTTTCCTTCTCTCTTTTGTACCGCCAGGTGCTTTAGAAAGGAGATACTTGAGTTGTTTCCACTTGCAACAATCTAGAGGTTTAACCAAAGAAGGTCTTCACTGCCCATGACTCGGCATCTAGCTGTTCCCAACGCTGCATTGCTCAGAAAGGCCCAAACACACAGGTCGTCCTACTTGTACTTTTCGCACCCTAGTGCAGAACTGCCAGTACTAAGAGACCCGGAATGCATCCTAGAGCTCAGGAACCACACCGAAGAACGCTCCATGGATTCTGCTGCATGCCAATCTGTGGCAGGATACAAGAGGAACGTTAGCTTGAGGCTAGCTGTCCAACGGGTTCTCCAATTCACTGACGATGACTGAAGGATGAGCACCTAGCATAGAATGGCAACCTCCAAGTTTCTTGCCTAGAAACTCACTTGTCATCACGTAGGCAATTGTGCTATGAAGGGAGCATGTGCAACTACAGTGTTTCTCGGGGAGAATTGAGCCCACAACTCTCTAAATCCCAAAGAGGAAAATAAAGTTTCCTTTCAAGCCTTATTTTCAAAAGGGTCGCAGAGCATTGTCCCTGCAGTTTCCTTCTCTCTTTTGTATCTCAAAGGTGCTTTCGAAGGGAGATACTGAGTTGTTTCAACTTACAACATTCTAGAGGTTTATCAAAAGAAGGCCTTCACTTCCCATGACTCGGCCTCTAGCTGTTCCCAACTCTTCAATGCTCAGAACTCCCCTAACACACAAGCCGTCCTCTTGAAAGTTTCTCATCCTAGTGCAGATCCAACAGTACTAAGAGACCGGGAAGGCTTCCTAGAGCTCAAGAACCACACTGAATAACTCGACATGGATTCTGCTGCATGCCAATCTGTGGCAGGATCCACGAAGAACGTTAGCTTGAGGCTAGTGGCCAAACGGGTTCTCCAATTCACTGAAGATTACCGAAGGATGAGCACCTAGCAAAGAATGGCAACCTCCAAGTTTCTTTCCAGGAAACTCACTTGTCATCACGTAGGCAATTGTGCTATGAAGGGAGCATGTGCAACTACAGTGTTATTCAGGGAGAATTGAGCCCGCAACTCTCTTACTCCCAATGAGGAAACCCAAGTTCCCCTTCAAGCCTTATATTGAAAAGGGCCCACAGAGCTTGGATCCTGATGTTTCCTTCTCTCTTTTGTACCTCCAGGTGCTTTAGAAAGGAGATACGTGAGTTGTTTCCACTTGCAACAATCTAGAGGTTTAACCAAAGAAGTCCTTCACTGCCCATGACTCGGCATCTAGCTCTTGCTAACGCTGCTTTGCTCACAAAGGCTCGAACACAGAGGCCGTCATTCTTGTACTTTTCGTATCCTAGTGCAGACCGCCAGTACTAAGAGGCATGGAATGCATCCTAGAGCTCAGGAACCACACAGAATAACTCTACATGGATTCTGCTACATGCCAATCTGTGTCAGGATCCAAGAAGAACGTTAGCTTGAGACTGGTGGTCAAACGGGTTCTCCAATTCACTGAAGATTACCGAAGAATGAGCACCTAGCAAAGAATGGCAACCTCCAAGTTTCTTTCCAGGAAACTCACTTGTCATCACGTAGGCAATTGTGCTATGAAGGGAGCATGTGCAACTACAGTGTTATTCAGGGAGAATTGAGCCCGCAACTCTCTTACTCCCAATGAGGAAACCCAAGTTCCCCTTCACGCCTTATATTGAAAAGGGCCCACAGAGCTTTGACCCTGATGTTTCCTTCTCTCTTTTGTACCTCCAGGTGCTTTAGAAAGGAGATACGTGAGTTGTTTCCACTTGCAACAATCTAGAGGTTTAACCAAAGAAGTCCTTCACTGCCCATGACTCGGCATCTAGCTGTTGCTAACGCTGCTTTGCTCACAAATGCTCGAACACAGAGGCCGTCATTCTTGTACTTTTCGTATCCTAGTGCAGACCGCCCGTACTAAGAGGCATGGAATGCTTCCTAGAGCTCAGGAACCACACAGAATAACTCTACATGGATTCTGCTACATGCCAATCTGTGTCAGGATCCAAGAAGAACGTTAGCTTGAGACTGGTGGTCAAACGGGTTCTCCAATTCACTGAAGATGACTGAAGGATGAGCACCTAGCAAAGAATGGCAACCTCCAAGTTTCTTTCTTAGGAACTCACTTGTCATCACAAAGGCAATTGTGCTATGAAGGGAACATGTGCAACTACAGTGTTTCTCAGGGGGAATTCAGCCCGCAACTCTATAAATCCCAATGATGAAACTAAAGTTTCCTTTCAAGCCTTATTTACAAAAGACCCGCAGAGCATTGACCCTGCTGTTTCTTTCTCTATTTTGTACCTCAACGGTGCTTTAGACGGGAGATACTTGAGTTGTTTCAACTTACAACATTCTAGAGGTTTATCACAAGAAGCCTTTCACTTCCCAACACTCGGCATCTAGCTGTTCTCAACGCTGCACTGCTCCGAACCCCAAACACACAAGCCGTCCTCTTGAAAGTTTCTCATCCTAGTGCAGATCCGACAGTACTGAGACCTGGAATGCTTCCTAGAGCTCAAGAACCACACGGAACAACGCTACATGGATTCACTTGCAAGCCAATCTGTGGCATGATAGAAGAGGTAGACTAGCATGAGGCTAGTGTTCAAACGGGTCGCCAAGTCACTGAAGATTACTGAAGGATGAGCACCTAGCAAAGAATGGCAACCTCCAAGTTCCTTGCCTAGAAACACACTTGGCATCACAAAGGCAATTGTGCTATGAAGGGAGCATGTGCAACTACAGTGTTTCTCAGGGAGAATTGAGCCCGCAACGCTCTTACTCCCAACGAGGGAAATCAAGTTTCCCTTCAAGCCTTATTTTGAAAAGGGGCCCACAGAGCTTTGACCCTGATGTTTCCTTCTCTCTTTTGTACCGCCAGGTGCTTTAGAAAGGAGATACTTGAGTTGTTTCCACTTGCAACAATCTAGAGGTTTAACCAAAGAAGGCCTTCACTGCCCATGACCCGGCATCTAGCTGTTCCCAACGCTGCATTGCTCAGAAAGGCCCAAACACACAGGTCGTCCTACTTGTACTTTTCGCACCCTAGTGCAGAACTGCCAGTACTAAGAGACCCGGAATGCATCCTAGAGCTCAGGAACCACACCGAAGAACGCTCCATGGATTCTGCTGCATGTCAATCTGTGGCAGGATACAAGAGGAACGTTAGCTTGAGGCTAGCTGTCAAACGGGTTCTCCAATTCACTGACGATGACTGAAGGATGAGCACCTAGCATAGAATGGCAACCTCCAAGTTTCTTTCCAGGAAACTCACTTGTCATCACGTAGGCAATTGTGCTATGAAGGGAGCATGTGCAACTACAGTGTTATTCAGGGAGAATTGAGCCCGCAACTCTCTTACTCCCAATGAGGAAACCCAAGTTCCCCTTCAAGCCTTATATTGAAAAGGGCCCACAGAGCTTTGACCCTGATGTTTCCTTCTCTCTTTTGTACCTCCAGGTGCTTTAGAAAGGAGATACGTGAGTTGTTTCCACTTGCAACAATCTAGAGGTTTAACCAAAGAAGTCCTTCACTGCCCATGACTCGGCATCTAGCTGTTGCTAACGCTGCTTTGCTCACAAAGGCTCGAACACAGAGGCCGCCATTCTTGTACTTTTCGTATCCTAGTGCAGACCGCCCGTACTAAGAGGCATGGAATGCTTCCTAGAGCTCAGGAACCACACAGAATAACTCTACATGGATTCTGCTACATGCCAATCTGTGTCAGGATCCAAGAAGAACGTTAGCTTGAGACTGGTGGTCAAACGGGTTCTCCAATTCACTGAAGATGACTGAAGGATGAGCACCTAGCAAAGAATGGCAACCTCCAAGTTTCTTTCTTAGAAACTCACTTGTCATCATAAAGGCAATTGTGCTATGAAGGGAACATGTGCAACTACAGTGTTTCTCAGGGGGAATTCAGCCCGCAACTCTATAAATCCCAATGATGAAACTAAAGTTTCCTTTCAAGCCTTATTTACAAAAGACCCGCAGAGCATTGACCCTGCTGTTTCTTTCTCTATTTTGTACCTCAACGGTGCTTTAGACGGGAGATACTTGAGTTGTTTCAACTTACAACATTCTAGAGGTTTATCACAAGAAGCCTTTCACTTCCCAACACTCGGCATCTAGCTGTTCTCAAAGCTGCACTGCTCCGAACCCCAAACACACAAGCCGTCCTCTTGAAAGTTTCTCATCCTAGTGCAGATCCGACAGTACTGAGACCTGGAATGCTTCCTAGAGCTCAAGAACCACACGGAACAACGCTACATGGATTCACTTGCAAGCCAATCTGTGGCATGATAGAAGAGGTAGACTAGCATGAGGCTAGTGTTCAAACGGGTCGCCAAGTCACTGAAGATTACTGAAGGATGAGCACCTAGCAAAGAATGGCAACCTCCAAGTTCCTTGCCTAGAAACACACTTGGCATCACAAAGGCAATTGTGCTATGAAGGGAGCATGTGCAACTACAGTGTTTCTCAGGGAGAATTGAGCCCGCAACGCTCTTACTCCCAACGAGGGAAATAAAGTTTCCCTTCAAGCCTTATTTTGAAAAGGGTCCCACAGAGCTTTGACCCTGATGTTTCTTTCTCTCTTTTGTACCGCCAGGTGCTTTAGAAAGGAGATACTTGAGTTGTTTCCACTTGCAACAATCTAGAGGTTTAACCAAAGAAGGTCTTCACTGCCCATGACTCGGCATCTAGCTGTTCCCAACGCTGCATTGCTCAGAAAGGCCCAAACACACAGGTCGTCCTACTTGTACTTTTCGCACCCTAGTGCAGAACTGCCAGTACTAAGAGACCCGGAATGCATCCTAGAGCTCAGGAACCACACCGAAGAACGCTCCATGGATTCTGCTGCATGCCAATCTGTGGCAGGATACAAGAGGAACGTTAGCTTGAGGCTAGCTGTCCAACGGGTTCTCCAATTCACTGACGATGACTGAAGGATGAGCACCTAGCATAGAATGGCAACCTCCAAGTTTCTTGCCTAGAAACTCACTTGTCATCACGTAGGCAATTGTGCTATGAAGGGAGCATGTGCAACTACAGTGTTTCTCGGGGAGAATTGAGCCCACAACTCTCTAAATCCCAAAGAGGAAAATAAAGTTTCCTTTCAAGCCTTATTTTCAAAAGGGTCGCAGAGCATTGTCCCTGCAGTTTCCTTCTCTCTTTTGTATCTCAAAGGTGCTTTCGAAGGGAGATACTGAGTTGTTTCAACTTACAACATTCTAGAGGTTTATCAAAAGAAGGCCTTCACTTCCCATGACTCGGCCTCTAGCTGTTCCCAACTCTTCAATGCTCAGAACTCCCCTAACACACAAGCCGTCCTCTTGAAAGTTTCTCATCCTAGTGCAGATCCAACAGTACTAAGAGACCGGGAAGGCTTCCTAGAGCTCAAGAACCACACTGAATAACTCGACATGGATTCTGCTGCATGCCAATCTGTGGCAGGATCCACGAAGAACGTTAGCTTGAGGCTAGTGGCCAAACGGGTTCTCCAATTCACTGAAGATTACCGAAGGATGAGCACCTAGCAAAGAATGGCAACCTCCAAGTTTCTTTCCAGGAAACTCACTTGTCATCACGTAGGCAATTGTGCTATGAAGGGAGCATGTGCAACTACAGTGTTATTCAGGGAGAATTGAGCCCGCAACTCTCTTACTCCCAATGAGGAAACCCAAGTTCCCCTTCAAGCCTTATATTGAAAAGGGCCCACAGAGCTTGGATCCTGATGTTTCCTTCTCTCTTTTGTACCTCCAGGTGCTTTAGAAAGGAGATACGTGAGTTGTTTCCACTTTCAACAATCTAGAGGTTTAACCAAAGAAGTCCTTCACTGCCCATGACTCGGCATCTAGCTCTTGCTAACGCTGCTTTGCTCACAAAGGCTCGAACACAGAGGCCGTCATTCTTGTACTTTTCGTATCCTAGTGCAGACCGCCAGTACTAAGAGGCATGGAATGCATCCTAGAGCTCAGGAACCACACAGAATAACTCTACATGGATTCTGCTACATGCCAATCTGTGTCAGGATCCAAGAAGAACGTTAGCTTGAGACTGGTGGTCAAACGGGTTCTCCAATTCACTGAAGATTACCGAAGAATGAGCACCTAGCAAAGAATGGCAACCTCCAAGTTTCTTTCCAGGAAACTCACTTGTCATCACGTAGGCAATTGTGCTATGAAGGGAGCATGTGCAACTACAGTGTTATTCAGGGAGAATTGAGCCCGCAACTCTCTTACTCCCAATGAGGAAACCCAAGTTCCCCTTCAAGCCTTATATTGAAAAGGGCCCACAGAGCTTTGACCCTGATGTTTCCTTCTCTCTTTTGTACCTCCAGGTGCTTTAGAAAGGAGATACGTGAGTTGTTTCCACTTGCAACAATCTAGAGGTTTAACCAAAGAAGTCCTTCACTGCCCATGACTCGGCATCTAGCTGTTGCTAACGCTGCTTTGCTCACAAAGGCTCGAACACAGAGGCCGTCATTCTTGTACTTTTCGTATCCTAGTGCAGACCGCCCGTACTAAGAGGCATGGAATGCTTCCTAGAGCTCAGGAACCACACAGAATAACTCTACATGGATTCTGCTACATGCCAATCTGTGTCAGGATCCAAGAAGAACGTTAGCTTGAGACTGGTGGTCAAACGGGTTCTCCAATTCACTGAAGATGACTGAAGGATGAGCACCTAGCAAAGAATGGCAACCTCCAAGTTTCTTTCTTAGAAACTCACTTGTCATCACAAAGGCAATTGTGCTATGAAGGGAACATGTGCAACTACAGTGTTTCTCAGGGGGAATTCAGCCCGCAACTCTATAAATCCCAATGATGAAACTAAAGTTTCCTTTCAAGCCTTATTTACAAAAGACCCGCAGAGCATTGACCCTGCTGTTTCTTTCTCTATTTTGTACCTCAATGGTGCTTTAGACGGGAGATACTTGAGTTGTTTCAACTTACAACATTCTAGAGGTTTATCACAAGAAGCCTTTCACTTCCCAACACTCGGCATCTAGCTGTTCTCAACGCTGCACTGCTCCGAACCCCAAACACACAAGCCGTCCTCTTGAAAGTTTCTCATCCTAGTGCAGATCCGACAGTACTGAGACCTGGAATGCTTCCTAGAGCTCAAGAACCACACGGAACAACGCTACATGGATTCACTTGCAAGCCAATCTGTGGCATGATAGAAGAGGTAGACTAGCATGAGGCTAGTGTTCAAACGGGTCGCCAAGTCACTGAAGATTACTGAAGGATGAGCACCTAGCAAAGAATGGCAACCTCCAAGTTCCTTGCCTAGAAACACACTTGGCATCACAAAGGCAATTGTGCTATGAAGGGAGCATGTGCAACTACAGTGTTTCTCAGGGAGAATTGAGCCCGCAACGCTCTTACTCCCAACGAGGGAAATCAAGTTTCCCTTCAAGCCTTATTTTGAAAAGGGGCCCACAGAGCTTTGACCCTGATGTTTCCTTCTCTCTTTTGTATCGCCAGGTGCTTTAGAAAGGAGATACTTGAGTTGTTTCCACTTGCAACAATCTAGAGGTTTAACCAAAGAAGGCCTTCACTGCCCATGACTCGGCATCTAGCTGTTCCCAACGCTGCATTGCTCAGAAAGGCCCAAACACACAGGTCGTCCTACTTGTACTTTTCGCACCCTAGTGCAGAACTGCCAGTACTAAGAGACCCGGAATGCATCCTAGAGCTCAGGAACCACACCGAAGAACGCTCCATGGATTCTGCTGCATGCCAATCTGTGGCAGGATACAAGAGGAACGTTAGCTTGAGGCTAGCTGTCAAACGGGTTCTCCAATTCACTGACGATGACTGAAGGATGAGCACCTAGCATAGAATGGCAACCTCCAAGTTTCTTGCCTAGAAACTCACTTGTCATCACGTAGGCAATTGTGCTATGAAGGGAGCATGTGCAACTACAGTGTTTCTCGGGGAGAATTGAGCCCACAACTCTCTAAATCCCAAAGAGGAAAATAAAGTTTCCTTTCAAGCCTTATTTTCAAAAGGGTCACAGAGCATTGTCCCTGCAGTTTCCTTCTCTCTTTTGTATCTCAAAGGTGCTTTCGAAGGGAGATACTGAGTTGTTTCAACTTACAACATTCTAGAGTTTTATCAAAAGAAGCCCTTCACTTCCCATGACTCGGCCTCTAGCTGTTCCCAACTCTTCAATGCTCAGAACTCCCCTAACACACAAGCCGTCCTCTTGAAAGTTTCTCATCCTAGTGCAGATCCAACAGTACTAAGAGACCGGGAAGGCTTCCTAGAGCTCAAGAACCACACTGAATAACTCGACATGGATTCTGCTACATGCCAATCTGTGGCAGGATCCAAGAAGAACGTGAGCTTGAGACTGGTGGTCAAACGGGTTCTCCAATTCACTGAAGATTACCGAAGGATGAGCACCTAGCAAAGAATGGCAACCTCCAAGTTTCTTTCCAGGAAACTCACTTGTCATCACGTAGGCAATTGTGCTATGAAGGGAGCATGTGCAACTACAGTGTTATTCAGGGAGAATTGAGCCCGCAACTCTCTTACTCCCAATGAGGAAACCCAAGTTCCCCTTCACGCCTTATATTGAAAAGGGCCCACAGAGCTTTGACCCTGATGTTTCCTTCTCTCTTTTGTACCTCCAGGTGCTTTAGAAAGGAGATACGTGAGTTGTTTCCACTTGCAACAATCTAGAGGTTTAACCAAAGAAGTCCTTCACTGCCCATGACTCGGCATCTAGCTGTTGCTAACGCTGCTTTGCTCACAAAGGCTCGAACACAGAGGCCGTCATTCTTGTACTTTTCGTATCCTAGTGCAGACCGCCCGTACTAAGAGGCATGGAATGCTTCCTAGAGCTCAGGAACCACACAGAATAACTCTACATGGATTCTGCTACATGCCAATCTGTGTCAGGATCCAAGAAGAACGTTAGCTTGAGACTGGTGGTCAAACGGGTTCTCCAATTCACTGAAGATGACTGAAGGATGAGCACCTAGCAAAGAATGGCAACCTCCAAGTTTCTTTCTTAGAAACTCACTTGTCATCACAAAGGCAATTGTGCTATGAAGGGAACATGTGCAACTACAGTGTTTCTCAGGGGGAATTCAGCCCGCAACTCTATAAATCCCAATGATGAAACTAAAGTTTCCTTTCAAGCCTTATTTACAAAAGACCCGCAGAGCATTGACCCTGCTGTTTCTTTCTCTATTTTGTACCTCAACGGTGCTTTAGACGGGAGATACTTGAGTTGTTTCAACTTACAACATTCTAGAGGTTTATCACAAGAAGCCTTTCACTTCCCAACACTCGGCATCTAGCTGTTCTCAACGCTGCACTGCTCCGAACCCCAAACACACAAGCCGTCCTCTTGAAAGTTTCTCATCCTAGTGCAGATCCGACAGTACTGAGACCTGGAATGCTTCCTAGAGCTCAAGAACCACACGGAACAACGCTACATGGATTCACTTGCAAGCCAATCTGTGGCATGATAGAAGAGGTAGACTAGCATGAGGCTAGTGTTCAAACGGGTCGCCAAGTCACTGAAGATTACTGAAGGATGAGCACCTAGCAAAGAATGGCAACCTCCAAGTTCCTTGCCTAGAAACACACTTGGCATCACAAAGGCAATTGTGCTATGAAGGGAGCATGTGCAACTACAGTGTTTCTCAGGGAGAATTGAGCCCGCAACGCTCTTACTCCCAACGAGGGAAATCAAGTTTCCCTTCAAGCCTTATTTTGAAAAGGGTCCCACAGAGCTTTGACCCTGATGTTTCCTTCTCTCTTTTGTACCGCCAGGTGCTTTAGAAAGGAGATACTTGAGTTGTTTCCACTTGCAACAATCTAGAGGTTTAACCAAAGAAGGTCTTCACTGCCCATGACTCGGCATCTAGCTGTTCCCAACGCTGCATTGCTCAGAAAGGCCCAAACACACAGGTCGTCCTACTTGTACTTTTCGCACCCTAGTGCAGAACTGCCAGTACTAAGAGACCCGGAATGCATCCTAGAGCTCAGGAACCACACCGAAGAACGCTCCATGGATTCTGCTGCATGCCAATCTGTGGCAGGATACAAGAGGAACGTTAGCTTGAGGCTAGCTGTCCAACGGGTTCTCCAATTCACTGACGATGACTGAAGGATGAGCACCTAGCATAGAATGGCAACCTCCAAGTTTCTTGCCTAGAAACTCACTTGTCATCACGTAGGCAATTGTGCTATGAAGGGAGCATGTGCAACTACAGTGTTTCTCGGGGAGAATTGAGCCCACAACTCTCTAAATCCCAAAGAGGAAAATAAAGTTTCCTTTCAAGCCTTATTTTCAAAAGGGTCGCAGAGCATTGTCCCTGCAGTTTCCTTCTCTCTTTTGTATCTCAAAGGTGCTTTCGAAGGGAGATACTGAGTTGTTTCAACTTACAACATTCTAGAGGTTTATCAAAAGAAGGCCTTCACTTCCCATGACTCGGCCTCTAGCTGTTCCCAACTCTTCAATGCTCAGAACTCCCCTAACACACAAGCCGTCCTCTTGAAAGTTTCTCATCCTAGTGCAGATCCAACAGTACTAAGAGACCGGGAAGGCTTCCTAGAGCTCAAGAACCACACTGAATAACTCGACATGGATTCTGCTGCATGCCAATCTGTGGCAGGATCCACGAAGAACGTTAGCTTGAGGCTAGTGGCCAAACGGGTTCTCCAATTCACTGAAGATTACCGAAGGATGAGCACCTAGCAAAGAATGGCAACCTCCAAGTTTCTTTCCAGGAAACTCACTTGTCATCACGTAGGCAATTGTGCTATGAAGGGAGCATGTGCAACTACAGTGTTATTCAGGGAGAATTGAGCCCGCAACTCTCTTACTCCCAATGAGGAAACCCAAGTTCCCCTTCAAGCCTTATATTGAAAAGGGCCCACAGAGCTTGGATCCTGATGTTTCCTTCTCTCTTTTGTACCTCCAGGTGCTTTAGAAAGGAGATACGTGAGTTGTTTCCACTTTCAACAATCTAGAGGTTTAACCAAAGAAGTCCTTCACTGCCCATGACTCGGCATCTAGCTCTTGCTAACGCTGCTTTGCTCACAAAGGCTCGAACACAGAGGCCGTCATTCTTGTACTTTTCGTATCCTAGTGCAGACCGCCAGTACTAAGAGGCATGGAATGCATCCTAGAGCTCAGGAACCACACAGAATAACTCTACATGGATTCTGCTACATGCCAATCTGTGTCAGGATCCAAGAAGAACGTTAGCTTGAGACTGGTGGTCAAACGGGTTCTCCAATTCACTGAAGATTACCGAAGAATGAGCACCTAGCAAAGAATGGCAACCTCCAAGTTTCTTTCCAGGAAACTCACTTGTCATCACGTAGGCAATTGTGCTATGAAGGGAGCATGTGCAACTACAGTGTTATTCAGGGAGAATTGAGCCCGCAACTCTCTTACTCCCAATGAGGAAACCCAAGTTCCCCTTCACGCCTTATATTGAAAAGGGCCCACAGAGCTTTGACCCTGATGTTTCCTTCTCTCTTTTGTACCTCCAGGTGCTTTAGAAAGGAGATACGTGAGTTGTTTCCACTTGCAACAATCTAGAGGTTTAACCAAAGAAGTCCTTCACTGCCCATGACTCGGCATCTAGCTGTTGCTAACGCTGCTTTGCTCACAAATGCTCGAACACAGAGGGCGTCATTCTTGTACTTTTCGTATCCTAGTGCAGACCGCCCGTACTAAGAGGCATGGAATGCTTCCTAGAGCTCAGGAACCACACAGAATAACTCTACATGGATTCTGCTACATGCCAATCTGTGTCAGGATCCAAGAAGAACGTTAGCTTGAGACTGGTGGTCAAACGGGTTCTCCAATTCACTGAAGATGACTGAAGGATGAGCACCTAGCAAAGAATGGCAACCTCCAAGTTTCTTTCTTAGGAACTCACTTGTCATCACAAAGGCAATTGTGCTATGAAGGGAACATGTGCAACTACAGTGTTTCTCAGGGGGAATTCAGCCCGCAACTCTATAAATCCCAATGATGAAACTAAAGTTTCCTTTCAAGCCTTATTTACAAAAGACCCGCAGAGCATTGACCCTGCTGTTTCTTTCTCTATTTTGTACCTCAACGGTGCTTTAGACGGGAGATACTTGAGTTGTTTCAACTTACAACATTCTAGAGGTTTATCACAAGAAGCCTTTCACTTCCCAACACTCGGCATCTAGCTGTTCTCAACGCTGCACTGCTCCGAACCCCAAACACACAAGCCGTCCTCTTGAAAGTTTCTCATCCTAGTGCAGATCCGACAGTACTGAGACCTGGAATGCTTCCTAGAGCTCAAGAACCACACGGAACAACGCTACATGGATTCACTTGCAAGCCAATCTGTGGCATGATAGAAGAGGTAGACTAGCATGAGGCTAGTGTTCAAACGGGTCGCCAAGTCACTGAAGATTACTGAAGGATGAGCACCTAGCAAAGAATGGCAACCTCCAAGTTCCTTGCCTAGAAACACACTTGGCATCACAAAGGCAATTGTGCTATGAAGGGAGCATGTGCAACTACAGTGTTTCTCAGGGAGAATTGAGCCCGCAACGCTCTTACTCCCAACGAGGGAAATCAAGTTTCCCTTCAAGCCTTATTTTGAAAAGGGGCCCACAGAGCTTTGACCCTGATGTTTCCTTCTCTCTTTTGTACCGCCAGGTGCTTTAGAAAGGAGATACTTGAGTTGTTTCCACTTGCAACAATCTAGAGGTTTAACCAAAGAAGGCCTTCACTGCCCATGACCCGGCATCTAGCTGTTCCCAACGCTGCATTGCTCAGAAAGGCCCAAACACACAGGTCGTCCTACTTGTACTTTTCGCACCCTAGTGCAGAACTGCCAGTACTAAGAGACCCGGAATGCATCCTAGAGCTCAGGAACCACACCGAAGAACGCTCCATGGATTCTGCTGCATGTCAATCTGTGGCAGGATACAAGAGGAACGTTAGCTTGAGGCTAGCTGTCAAACGGGTTCTCCAATTCACTGACGATGACTGAAGGATGAGCACCTAGCATAGAATGGCAACCTCCAAGTTTCTTTCCAGGAAACTCACTTGTCATCACGTAGGCAATTGTGCTATGAAGGGAGCATGTGCAACTACAGTGTTATTCAGGGAGAATTGAGCCCGCAACTCTCTTACTCCCAATGAGGAAACCCAAGTTCCCCTTCAAGCCTTATATTGAAAAGGGCCCACAGAGCTTTGACCCTGATGTTTCTTTCTCTCTTTTGTACCTCCAGGTGCTTTAGAAAGGAGATACGTGAGTTGTTTCCACTTGCAACAATCTAGAGGTTTAACCAAAGAAGTCCTTCACTGCCCATGACTCGGCATCTAGCTGTTGCTAACGCTGCTTTGCTTACAAAGGCTCGAACACAGAGGCCGCCATTCTTGTACTTTTCGTATCCTAGTGCAGACCGCCCGTACTAAGAGGCATGGAATGCTTCCTAGAGCTCAGGAACCACACAGAATAACTCTACATGGATTCTGCTACATGCCAATCTGTGTCAGGATCCAAGAAGAACGTTAGCTTGAGACTGGTGGTCAAACGGGTTCTCCAATTCACTGAAGATGACTGAAGGATGAGCACCTAGCAAAGAATGGCAACCTCCAAGTTTCTTTCTTAGAAACTCACTTGTCATCATAAAGGCAATTGTGCTATGAAGGGAACATGTGCAACTACAGTGTTTCTCAGGGGGAATTCAGCCCGCAACTCTATAAATCCCAATGATGAAACTAAAGTTTCCTTTCAAGCCTTATTTACAAAAGACCCGCAGAGCATTGACCCTGCTGTTTCTTTCTCTATTTTGTACCTCAACGGTGCTTTAGACGGGAGATACTTGAGTTGTTTCAACTTACAACATTCTAGAGGTTTATCACAAGAAGCCTTTCACTTCCCAACACTCGGCATCTAGCTGTTCTCAAAGCTGCACTGCTCCGAACCCCAAACACACAAGCCGTCCTCTTGAAAGTTTCTCATCCTAGTGCAGATCCGACAGTACTGAGACCTGGAATGCTTCCTAGAGCTCAAGAACCACACGGAACAACGCTACATGGATTCACTTGCAAGCCAATCTGTGGCATGATAGAAGAGGTAGACTAGCATGAGGCTAGTGTTCAAACGGGTCGCCAAGTCACTGAAGATTACTGAAGGATGAGCACCTAGCAAAGAATGGCAACCTCCAAGTTCCTTGCCTAGAAACACACTTGGCATCACAAAGGCAATTGTGCTATGAAGGGAGCATGTGCAACTACAGTGTTTCTCAGGGAGAATTGAGCCCGCAACGCTCTTACTCCCAACGAGGGAAATCAAGTTTCCCTTCAAGCCTTATTTTGAAAAGGGTCCCACAGAGCTTTGACCCTGATGTTTCCTTCTCTCTTTTGTACCGCCAGGTGCTTTAGAAAGGAGATACTTGAGTTGTTTCCACTTGCAACAATCTAGAGGTTTAACCAAAGAAGGTCTTCACTGCCCATGACTCGGCATCTAGCTGTTCCCAACGCTGCATTGCTCAGAAAGGCCCAAACACACAGGTCGTCCTACTTGTACTTTTCGCACCCTAGTGCAGAACTGCCAGTACTAAGAGACCCGGAATGCATCCTAGAGCTCAGGAACCACACCGAAGAACGCTCCATGGATTCTGCTGCATGCCAATCTGTGGCAGGATACAAGAGGAACGTTAGCTTGAGGCTAGCTGTCAAACGGGTTCTCCAATTCACTGACGATGACTGAAGGATGAGCACCTAGCATAGAATGGCAACCTCCAAGTTTCTTGCCTAGAAACTCACTTGTCATCACGTAGGCAATTGTGCTATGAAGGGAGCATGTGCAACTACAGTGTTTCTCGGGGAGAATTGAGCCCACAACTCTCTAAATCCCAAAGAGGAAAATAAAGTTTCCTTTCAAGCCTTATTTTCAAAAGGGTCGCAGAGCATTGTCCCTGCAGTTTCCTTCTCTCTTTTGTATCTCAAAGGTGCTTTCGAAGGGAGATACTGAGTTGTTTCAACTTACAACATTCTAGAGGTTTATCAAAAGAAGGCCTTCACTTCCCATGACTCGGCCTCTAGCTGTTCCCAACTCTTCAATGCTCAGAACTCCCCTAACACACAAGCCGTCCTCTTGAAAGTTTCTCATCCTAGTGCAGATCCAACAGTACTAAGAGACCGGGAAGGCTTCCTAGAGCTCAAGAACCACACTGAATAACTCGACATGGATTCTGCTGCATGCCAATCTGTGGCAGGATCCACGAAGAACGTTAGCTTGAGGCTAGTGGCCAAACGGGTTCTCCAATTCACTGAAGATTACCGAAGGATGAGCACCTAGCAAAGAATGGCAACCTCCAAGTTTCTTTCCAGGAAACTCACTTGTCATCACGTAGGCAATTGTGCTATGAAGGGAGCATGTGCAACTACAGTGTTATTCAGGGAGAATTGAGCCCGCAACTCTCTTACTCCCAATGAGGAAACCCAAGTTCCCCTTCAAGCCTTATATTGAAAAGGGCCCACAGAGCTTGGATCCTGATGTTTCCTTCTCTCTTTTGTACCTCCAGGTGCTTTAGAAAGGAGATACGTGAGTTGTTTCCACTTTCAACAATCTAGAGGTTTAACCAAAGAAGTCCTTCACTGCCCATGACTCGGCATCTAGCTCTTGCTAACGCTGCTTTGCTCACAAAGGCTCGAACACAGAGGCCGTCATTCTTGTACTTTTCGTATCCTAGTGCAGACCGCCAGTACTAAGAGGCATGGAATGCATCCTAGAGCTCAGGAACCACACAGAATAACTCTACATGGATTCTGCTACATGCCAATCTGTGTCAGGATCCAAGAAGAACGTTAGCTTGAGACTGGTGGTCAAACGGGTTCTCCAATTCACTGAAGATTACCGAAGAATGAGCACCTAGCAAAGAATGGCAACCTCCAAGTTTCTTTCCAGGAAACTCACTTGTCATCACGTAGGCAATTGTGCTATGAAGGGAGCATGTGCAACTACAGTGTTATTCAGGGAGAATTGAGCCCGCAACTCTCTTACTCCCAATGAGGAAACCCAAGTTCCCCTTCAAGCCTTATATTGAAAAGGGCCCACAGAGCTTTGACCCTGATGTTTCCTTCTCTCTTTTGTACCTCCAGGTGCTTTAGAAAGGAGATACGTGAGTTGTTTCCACTTGCAACAATCTAGAGGTTTAACCAAAGAAGTCCTTCACTGCCCATGACTCGGCATCTAGCTGTTGCTAACGCTGCTTTGCTCACAAAGGCTCGAACACAGAGGCCGTCATTCTTGTACTTTTCGTATCCTAGTGCAGACCGCCCGTACTAAGAGGCATGGAATGCTTCCTAGAGCTCAGGAACCACACAGAATAACTCTACATGGATTCTGCTACATGCCAATCTGTGTCAGGATCCAAGAAGAACGTTAGCTTGAGACTGGTGGTCAAACGGGTTCTCCAATTCACTGAAGATGACTGAAGGATGAGCACCTAGCAAAGAATGGCAACCTCCAAGTTTCTTTCTTAGAAACTCACTTGTCATCACAAAGGCAATTGTGCTATGAAGGGAACATGTGCAACTACAGTGTTTCTCAGGGGGAATTCAGCCCGCAACTCTATAAATCCCAATGATGAAACTAAAGTTTCCTTTCAAGCCTTATTTACAAAAGACCCGCAGAGCATTGACCCTGCTGTTTCTTTCTCTATTTTGTACCTCAATGGTGCTTTAGACGGGAGATACTTGAGTTGTTTCAACTTACAACATTCTAGAGGTTTATCACAAGAAGCCTTTCACTTCCCAACACTCGGCATCTAGCTGTTCTCAACGCTGCACTGCTCCGAACCCCAAACACACAAGCCGTCCTCTTGAAAGTTTCTCATCCTAGTGCAGATCCGACAGTACTGAGACCTGGAATGCTTCCTAGAGCTCAAGAACCACACGGAACAACGCTACATGGATTCACTTGCAAGCCAATCTGTGGCATGATAGAAGAGGTAGACTAGCATGAGGCTAGTGTTCAAACGGGTCGCCAAGTCACTGAAGATTACTGAAGGATGAGCACCTAGCAAAGAATGGCAACCTCCAAGTTCCTTGCCTAGAAACACACTTGGCATCACAAAGGCAATTGTGCTATGAAGGGAGCATGTGCAACTACAGTGTTTCTCAGGGAGAATTGAGCCCGCAACGCTCTTACTCCCAACGAGGGAAATCAAGTTTCCCTTCAAGCCTTATTTTGAAAAGGGGCCCACAGAGCTTTGACCCTGATGTTTCCTTCTCTCTTTTGTATCGCCAGGTGCTTTAGAAAGGAGATACTTGAGTTGTTTCCACTTGCAACAATCTAGAGGTTTAACCAAAGAAGGCCTTCACTGCCCATGACTCGGCATCTAGCTGTTCCCAACGCTGCATTGCTCAGAAAGGCCCAAACACACAGGTCGTCCTACTTGTACTTTTCGCACCCTAGTGCAGAACTGCCAGTACTAAGAGACCCGGAATGCATCCTAGAGCTCAGGAACCACACCGAAGAACGCTCCATGGATTCTGCTGCATGCCAATCTGTGGCAGGATACAAGAGGAACGTTAGCTTGAGGCTAGCTGTCAAACGGGTTCTCCAATTCACTGACGATGACTGAAGGATGAGCACCTAGCATAGAATGGCAACCTCCAAGTTTCTTGCCTAGAAACTCACTTGTCATCACGTAGGCAATTGTGCTATGAAGGGAGCATGTGCAACTACAGTGTTTCTCGGGGAGAATTGAGCCCACAACTCTCTAAATCCCAAAGAGGAAAATAAAGTTTCCTTTCAAGCCTTATTTTCAAAAGGGTCACAGAGCATTGTCCCTGCAGTTTCCTTCTCTCTTTTGTATCTCAAAGGTGCTTTCGAAGGGAGATACTGAGTTGTTTCAACTTACAACATTCTAGAGTTTTATCAAAAGAAGCCCTTCACTTCCCATGACTCGGCCTCTAGCTGTTCCCAACTCTTCAATGCTCAGAACTCCCCTAACACACAAGCCGTCCTCTTGAAAGTTTCTCATCCTAGTGCAGATCCAACAGTACTAAGAGACCGGGAAGGCTTCCTAGAGCTCAAGAACCACACTGAATAACTCGACATGGATTCTGCTACATGCCAATCTGTGGCAGGATCCAAGAAGAACGTGAGCTTGAGACTGGTGGTCAAACGGGTTCTCCAATTCACTGAAGATTACCGAAGGATGAGCACCTAGCAAAGAATGGCAACCTCCAAGTTTCTTTCCAGGAAACTCACTTGTCATCACGTAGGCAATTGTGCTATGAAGGGAGCATGTGCAACTACAGTGTTATTCAGGGAGAATTGAGCCCGCAACTCTCTTACTCCCAATGAGGAAACCCAAGTTCCCCTTCACGCCTTATATTGAAAAGGGCCCACAGAGCTTTGACCCTGATGTTTCCTTCTCTCTTTTGTACCTCCAGGTGCTTTAGAAAGGAGATACGTGAGTTGTTTCCACTTGCAACAATCTAGAGGTTTAACCAAAGAAGTCCTTCACTGCCCATGACTCGGCATCTAGCTGTTGCTAACGCTGCTTTGCTCACAAAGGCTCGAACACAGAGGCCGTCATTCTTGTACTTTTCGTATCCTAGTGCAGACCGCCCGTACTAAGAGGCATGGAATGCTTCCTAGAGCTCAGGAACCACACAGAATAACTCTACATGGATTCTGCTACATGCCAATCTGTGTCAGGATCCAAGAAGAACGTTAGCTTGAGACTGGTGGTCAAACGGGTTCTCCAATTCACTGAAGATGACTGAAGGATGAGCACCTAGCAAAGAATGGCAACCTCCAAGTTTCTTTCTTAGAAACTCACTTGTCATCACAAAGGCAATTGTGCTATGAAGGGAACATGTGCAACTACAGTGTTTCTCAGGGGGAATTCAGCCCGCAACTCTATAAATCCCAATGATGAAACTAAAGTTTCCTTTCAAGCCTTATTTACAAAAGACCCGCAGAGCATTGACCCTGCTGTTTCTTTCTCTATTTTGTACCTCAACGGTGCTTTAGACGGGAGATACTTGAGTTGTTTCAACTTACAACATTCTAGAGGTTTATCACAAGAAGCCTTTCACTTCCCAACACTCGGCATCTAGCTGTTCTCAACGCTGCACTGCTCCGAACCCCAAACACACAAGCCGTCCTCTTGAAAGTTTCTCATCCTAGTGCAGATCCGACAGTACTGAGACCTGGAATGCTTCCTAGAGCTCAAGAACCACACGGAACAACGCTACATGGATTCACTTGCAAGCCAATCTGTGGCATGATAGAAGAGGTAGACTAGCATGAGGCTAGTGTTCAAACGGGTCGCCAAGTCACTGAAGATTACTGAAGGATGAGCACCTAGCAAAGAATGGCAACCTCCAAGTTCCTTGCCTAGAAACACACTTGGCATCACAAAGGCAATTGTGCTATGAAGGGAGCATGTGCAACTACAGTGTTTCTCAGGGAGAATTGAGCCCGCAACGCTCTTACTCCCAACGAGGGAAATCAAGTTTCCCTTCAAGCCTTATTTTGAAAAGGGGCCCACAGAGCTTTGACCCTGATGTTTCCTTCTCTCTTTTGTACCGCCAGGTGCTTTAGAAAGGAGATACTTGAGTTGTTTCCACTTGCAACCATCTAGAGGTTTAACCAAAGAAGGCCTTCACTGCCCATGACTCGGCATCTAGCTGTTCCCAACGCTGCATTGCTCAGAAAGGCCCAAACACACAGGTCGTCCTACTTGTACTTTTCGCACCCTAGTGCAGAACTGCCAGTACTAAGAGACCCGGAATGCATCCTAGAGCTCAGGAACCACACCGAAGAACGCTCCATGGATTCTGCTGCATGCCAATCTGTGGCAGGATACAAGAGGAACGTTAGCTTGAGGCTAGCTGTCAAACGGGTTCTCCAATTCACTGCCGATGACTGAAGGATGAGCACCTAGCATAGAATGGCAACCTCCAAGTTTCTTGCCTAGAAACTCACTTGTCATCACGTAGGCAATTGTGCTATGAAGGGAGCATGTGCAACTACAGTGTTTCTCGGGGAGAATTGAGCCCACAACTCTCTAAATCCCAAAGAGGAAAATAAAGTTTCCTTTCAAGCCTTATTTTCAAAAGGGTCACAGAGCATTGTCCCTGCAGTTTCCTTCTCTCTTTTGTATCTCAAAGGTGCTTTCGAAGGGAGATACTGAGTTGTTTCAACTTACCACATTCTAGAGGTTTATCAAAAGAAGCCCTTCACTTCCCATGACTCGGCCTCTAGCTGTTCCCAACTCTTCAATGCTCAGGACTCCCCTAACACACAAGCCGTCCTCTTGAAAGTTTCTCATCCTAGTGCAGATCCAACAGTACTAAGAGACCGGGAAGGCTTCCTAGAGCTCAAGAACCACACTGAATAACTCGACATGGATTTTGCTGCATGCCAATCTGTGTCAGGATCCAAGAAGAACGTTAGCTTGAGACTGGTGGTCAAACGGGTTCTCCAATTCACTGAAGATTACCGAAGGATGAGCACCTAGCAAAGAATGGCAACCTCCAAGTTTCTTTCCAGGAAACTCACTTGTCATCACGTAGGCAATTGTGCTATGAAGGGAACATGTGCAACTACAGTGTTATTCAGGGAGAATTGAGCCCGCAACTCTCTTACTCCCAATGAGGAAATCCAAGTTCCCCTTCAAGCCTTATATTGAAAAGGGCCCACAGAGCTTTGACCCTGATGTTTCCTTCTCTCTTTTGTACCTCCAGGTGCTTTAGAAAGGAGATACGTGAGTTGTTTCCACTTGCAACAATCTAGAGGTTTAACCAAAGAAGTCCTTCACTGCCCATGACTCGGCATCTAGCTGTTGCTAACGCTGCTTTGCTCACAAAGGCTCGAACACAGAGGCCGTCATTATTGTACTTTTCGTATCCTAGTGCAGACCGCCCGTACTAAGAGGCATGGAATGCTTCCTAGAGCTCAGGAACCACACAGAATAACTCTACATGGATTCTGCTACATGCCAATCTGTGTCAGGATCCAAGAAGAACGTTAGCTTGAGACTGGTGGTCAAACGGGTTCTCCAATTCACTGAAGATGACTGAAGGATGAGCACCTAGCAAAGAATGGCAACCTCCAAGTTTCTTTCTTAGAAACTCACTTGTCATCACAAAGGCAATTGTGCTATGAAGGGAACATGTGCACCTACAGTGTTTCTCAGGGGGAATTCAGCCCGCAACTCTATAAATCCCAGTGATGAAACTAAAGTTTCCTTTCAAGCCTTATTTACAAAAGACCCGCAGAGCATTGACCCTGCTGTTTCTTTCTCTATTTTGTACCTCAACGGTGCTTTAGACGGGAGATACTTGAGTTGTTTCAACTTACAACATTCTAGAGGTTTATCACAAGAAGCCTTTCACTTCCCGACACTCGGCATCTAGCTGTTCTCAACGCTGCACTGCTCCGAACCCCAAACACACAAGCCGTCCTCTTGAAAGTTTCTCATCCTAGTGCAGATCCGACAGTACTGAGACCTGGAATGTTTCCTAGAGCTCAAGAACCACACGGAACAACGCTACATGGATTCACTTGCAAGCCAATCTGTGGCATGATAGAAGAGGTAGACTAGCATGAGGCTAGTGTTCAAACGGGTCGCCAAGTCACTGAAGATTACTGAAGGATGAGCACCTAGCAAAGAATGGCAACCTCCAAGTTCCTTGCCTAGAAACACACTTGGCATCACAAAGGCAATTGTGCTATGAAGGGAGCATGTGCAACTACAGTGTTTCTCAGGGAGAATTGAGCCCGCAACGCTCTTACTCCCAACGAGGGAAATCAAGTTTCCCTTCAAGCCTTATTTTGAAAAGGGGCCCACAGAGCTTTGACCCTGATGTTTCCTTCTCTCTTTTGTACCGCCAGGTGCTTTAGAAAGGAGATACTTGAGTTGTTTCCACTTGCAACCATCTAGAGGTTTAACCAAAGAAGGCCTTCACTGCCCATGACTCGGCATCTAGCTGTTCCCAACGCTGCATTGCTCAGAAAGGCCCAAACACACAGGTCGTCCTACTTGTACTTTTCGCACCCTAGTGCAGAACTGCCAGTACTAAGAGACCCGGAATGCATCCTAGAGCTCAGGAACCACACCGAAGAACGCTCCATGGATTCTGCTGCATGCCAATCTGTGGCAGGATACAAGAGGAACGTTAGCTTGAGGCTAGCTGTCAAACGGGTTCTCCAATTCACTGCCGATGACTGAAGGATGAGCACCTAGCATAGAATGGCAACCTCCAAGTTTCTTGCCTAGAAACTCACTTGTCATCACGTAGGCAATTGTGCTATGAAGGGAGCATGTGCAACTACAGTGTTTCTCGGGGAGAATTGAGCCCACAACTCTCTAAATCCCAAAGAGGAAAATAAAGTTTCCTTTCAAGCCTTATTTTCAAAAGGGTCACAGAGCATTGTCCCTGCAGTTTCCTTCTCTCTTTTGTATCTCAAAGGTGCTTTCGAAGGGAGATACTGAGTTGTTTCAACTTACCACATTCTAGAGGTTTATCAAAAGAAGCCCTTCACTTCCCATGACTCGGCCTCTAGCTGTTCCCAACTCTTCAATGCTCAGAACTCCCCTAACACACAAGCCGTCCTCTTGAAAGTTTCTCATCCTAGTGCAGATCCAACAGTACTAAGAGACCGGGAAGGCTTCCTAGAGCTCAAGAACCACACTGAAGAACTCGACATGGATTCTGCTGCATGCCAATCTGTGGCAGGATCCACGAAGAACGTTAGCTTGAGGCTAGTGGCCAAACGGGTTCTCCAATTCACTGAAGATTACCGAAGGATGAGCACCTAGCAAAGAATGGCAACCTACAAATTTCTTTCCAGGAAACTCACTTGTCATCACGTAGGCAATTGTGCTATGAAGGGAGCATGTGCAACTACAGTGTTATTCAGGGAGAATTGAGCCCGCAACTCTCTTACTCCCAATGAGGAAACCCAAGTTCCCCTTCAAGCCTTATATTGAAAAGGGCCCACAGAGCTTGGATCCTGATGTTTCCTTCTCTCTTTTGTACCTCCAGGTGCTTTAGAAAGGAGATACGTGAGTTGTTTCCACTTTCAACAATCTAGAGGTTTAACCAAAGAAGTCCTTCACTGCCCATGACTCGGCATCTAGCTCTTGCTAACGCTGCTTTGCTCACAAAGGCTCGAACACAGAGGCCGTCATTCTTGTACTTTTCGTATCCTAGTGCAGACCGCCAGTACTAAGAGGCATGGAATGCATCCTAGAGCTCAGGAACCACACAGAATAACTCTACATGGATTCTGCTACATGCCAATCTGTGTCAGGATCCAAGAAGAACGTTAGCTTGAGACTGGTGGTCAAACGGGTTCTCCAATTCACTGAAGATTACCGAAGAATGAGCACCTAGCAAAGAATGGCAACCTCCAAGTTTCTTTCCAGGAAACTCACTTGTCATCACGTAGGCAATTGTGCTATGAAGGGAGCATGTGCAACTACAGTGTTATTCAGGGAGAATTGAGCCCGCAACTCTCTTACTCCCAATGAGGAAACCCAAGTTCCCCTTCACGCCTTATATTGAAAAGGGCCCACAGAGCTTTGACCCTGATGTTTCCTTCTCTCTTTTGTACCTCCAGGTGCTTTAGAAAGGAGATACGTGAGTTGTTTCCACTTGCAACAATCTAGAGGTTTAACCAAAGAAGTCCTTCACTGCCCATGACTCGGCATCTAGCTGTTGCTAACGCTGCTTTGCTCACAAATGCTCGAACACAGAGGCCGTCATTCTTGTACTTTTCGTATCCTAGTGCAGACCGCCCGTACTAAGAGGCATGGAATGCTTCCTAGAGCTCAGGAACCACACAGAATAACTCTACATGGATTCTGCTACATGCCAATCTGTGTCAGGATCCAAGAAGAACGTTAGCTTGAGACTGGTGGTCAAACGGGTTCTCCAATTCACTGAAGATGACTGAAGGATGAGCACCTAGCAAAGAATGGCAACCTCCAAGTTTCTTTCTTAGGAACTCACTTGTCATCACAAAGGCAATTGTGCTATGAAGGGAACATGTGCAACTACAGTGTTTCTCAGGGGGAATTCAGCCCGCAACTCTATAAATCCCAATGATGAAACTAAAGTTTCCTTTCAAGCCTTATTTACAAAAGACCCGCAGAGCATTGACCCTGCTGTTTCTTTCTCTATTTTGTACCTCAACGGTGCTTTAGACGGGAGATACTTGAGTTGTTTCAACTTACAACATTCTAGAGGTTTATCACAAGAAGCCTTTCACTTCCCAACACTCGGCATCTAGCTGTTCTCAACGCTGCACTGCTCCGAACCCCAAACACACAAGCCGTCCTCTTGAAAGTTTCTCATCCTAGTGCAGATCCGACAGTACTGAGACCTGGAATGCTTCCTAGAGCTCAAGAACCACACGGAACAACGCTACATGGATTCACTTGCAAGCCAATCTGTGGCATGATAGAAGAGGTAGACTAGCATGAGGCTAGTGTTCAAACGGGTCGCCAAGTCACTGAAGATTACTGAAGGATGAGCACCTAGCAAAGAATGGCAACCTCCAAGTTCCTTGCCTAGAAACACACTTGGCATCACAAAGGCAATTGTGCTATGAAGGGAGCATGTGCAACTACAGTGTTTCTCAGGGAGAATTGAGCCCGCAACGCTCTTACTCCCAACGAGGGAAATCAAGTTTCCCTTCAAGCCTTATTTTGAAAAGGGGCCCACAGAGCTTTGACCCTGATGTTTCCTTCTCTCTTTTGTACCGCCAGGTGCTTTAGAAAGGAGATACTTGAGTTGTTTCCACTTGCAACAATCTAGAGGTTTAACCAAAGAAGGCCTTCACTGCCCATGACCCGGCATCTAGCTGTTCCCAACGCTGCATTGCTCAGAAAGGCCCAAACACACAGGTCGTCCTACTTGTACTTTTCGCACCCTAGTGCAGAACTGCCAGTACTAAGAGACCCGGAATGCATCCTAGAGCTCAGGAACCACACCGAAGAACGCTCCATGGATTCTGCTGCATGTCAATCTGTGGCAGGATACAAGAGGAACGTTAGCTTGAGGCTAGCTGTCAAACGGGTTCTCCAATTCACTGACGATGACTGAAGGATGAGCACCTAGCATAGAATGGCAACCTCCAAGTTTCTTTCCAGGAAACTCACTTGTCATCACGTAGGCAATTGTGCTATGAAGGGAGCATGTGCAACTACAGTGTTATTCAGGGAGAATTGAGCCCGCAACTCTCTTACTCCCAATGAGGAAACCCAAGTTCCCCTTCAAGCCTTATATTGAAAAGGGCCCACAGAGCTTTGACCCTGATGTTTCCTTCTCTCTTTTGTACCTCCAGGTGCTTTAGAAAGGAGATACGTGAGTTGTTTCCACTTGCAACAATCTAGAGGTTTAACCAAAGAAGTCCTTCACTGCCCATGACTCGGCATCTAGCTGTTGCTAACGCTGCTTTGCTCACAAAGGCTCGAACACAGAGGCCGCCATTCTTGTACTTTTCGTATCCTAGTGCAGACCGCCCGTACTAAGAGGCATGGAATGCTTCCTAGAGCTCAGGAACCACACAGAATAACTCTACATGGATTCTGCTACATGCCAATCTGTGTCAGGATCCAAGAAGAACGTTAGCTTGAGACTGGTGGTCAAACGGGTTCTCCAATTCACTGAAGATGACTGAAGGATGAGCACCTAGCAAAGAATGGCAACCTCCAAGTTTCTTTCTTAGAAACTCACTTGTCATCATAAAGGCAATTGTGCTATGAAGGGAACATGTGCAACTACAGTGTTTCTCAGGGGGAATTCAGCCCGCAACTCTATAAATCCCAATGATGAAACTAAAGTTTCCTTTCAAGCCTTATTTACAAAAGACCCGCAGAGCATTGACCCTGCTGTTTCTTTCTCTATTTTGTACCTCAACGGTGCTTTAGACGGGAGATACTTGAGTTGTTTCAACTTACAACATTCTAGAGGTTTATCACAAGAAGCCTTTCACTTCCCAACACTCGGCATCTAGCTGTTCTCAAAGCTGCACTGCTCCGAACCCCAAACACACAAGCCGTCCTCTTGAAAGTTTCTCATCCTAGTGCAGATCCGACAGTACTGAGACCTGGAATGCTTCCTAGAGCTCAAGAACCACACGGAACAACGCTACATGGATTCACTTGCAAGCCAATCTGTGGCATGATAGAAGAGGTAGACTAGCATGAGGCTAGTGTTCAAACGGGTCGCCAAGTCACTGAAGATTACTGAAGGATGAGCACCTAGCAAAGAATGGCAACCTCCAAGTTCCTTGCCTAGAAACACACTTGGCATCACAAAGGCAATTGTGCTATGAAGGGAGCATGTGCAACTACAGTGTTTCTCAGGGAGAATTGAGCCCGCAACGCTCTTACTCCCAACGAGGGAAATAAAGTTTCCCTTCAAGCCTTATTTTGAAAAGGGTCCCACAGAGCTTTGACCCTGATGTTTCCTTCTCTCTTTTGTACCGCCAGGTGCTTTAGAAAGGAGATACTTGAGTTGTTTCCACTTGCAACAATCTAGAGGTTTAACCAAAGAAGGTCTTCACTGCCCATGACTCGGCATCTAGCTGTTCCCAACGCTGCATTGCTCAGAAAGGCCCAAACACACAGGTCGTCCTACTTGTACTTTTCGCACCCTAGTGCAGAACTGCCAGTACTAAGAGACCCGGAATGCATCCTAGAGCTCAGGAACCACACCGAAGAACGCTCCATGGATTCTGCTGCATGCCAATCTGTGGCAGGATACAAGAGGAACGTTAGCTTGAGGCTAGCTGTCAAACGGGTTCTCCAATTCACTGACGATGACTGAAGGATGAGCACCTAGCATAGAATGGCAACCTCCAAGTTTCTTGCCTAGAAACTCACTTGTCATCACGTAGGCAATTGTGCTATGAAGGGAGCATGTGCAACTACAGTGTTTCTCGGGGAGAATTGAGCCCACAACTCTCTAAATCCCAAAGAGGAAAATAAAGTTTCCTTTCAAGCCTTATTTTCAAAAGGGTCGCAGAGCATTGTCCCTGCAGTTTCCTTCTCTCTTTTGTATCTCAAAGGTGCTTTCGAAGGGAGATACTGAGTTGTTTCAACTTACAACATTCTAGAGGTTTATCAAAAGAAGGCCTTCACTTCCCATGACTCGGCCTCTAGCTGTTCCCAACTCTTCAATGCTCAGAACTCCCCTAACACACAAGCCGTCCTCTTGAAAGTTTCTCATCCTAGTGCAGATCCAACAGTACTAAGAGACCGGGAAGGCTTCCTAGAGCTCAAGAACCACACTGAATAACTCGACATGGATTCTGCTGCATGCCAATCTGTGGCAGGATCCACGAAGAACGTTAGCTTGAGGCTAGTGGCCAAACGGGTTCTCCAATTCACTGAAGATTACCGAAGGATGAGCACCTAGCAAAGAATGGCAACCTCCAAGTTTCTTTCCAGGAAACTCACTTGTCATCACGTAGGCAATTGTGCTATGAAGGGAGCATGTGCAACTACAGTGTTATTCAGGGAGAATTGAGCCCGCAACTCTCTTACTCCCAATGAGGAAACCCAAGTTCCCCTTCAAGCCTTATATTGAAAAGGGCCCACAGAGCTTGGATCCTGATGTTTCCTTCTCTCTTTTGTACCTCCAGGTGCTCTAGAAAGGAGATACGTGAGTTGTTTCCACTTTCAACAATCTAGAGGTTTAACCAAAGAAGTCCTTCACTGCCCATGACTCGGCATCTAGCTCTTGCTAACGCTGCTTTGCTCACAAAGGCTCGAACACAGAGGCCGTCATTCTTGTACTTTTCGTATCCTAGTGCAGACCGCCAGTACTAAGAGGCATGGAATGCATCCTAGAGCTCAGGAACCACACAGAATAACTCTACATGGATTCTGCTACATGCCAATCTGTGTCAGGATCCAAGAAGAACGTTAGCTTGAGACTGGTGGTCAAACGGGTTCTCCAATTCACTGAAGATTACCGAAGAATGAGCACCTAGCAAAGAATGGCAACCTCCAAGTTTCTTTCCAGGAAACTCACTTGTCATCACGTAGGCAATTGTGCTATGAAGGGAGCATGTGCAACTACAGTGTTATTCAGGGAGAATTGAGCCCGCAACTCTCTTACTCCCAATGAGGAAACCCAAGTTCCCCTTCAAGCCTTATATTGAAAAGGGCCCACAGAGCTTTGACCCTGATGTTTCCTTCTCTCTTTTGTACCTCCAGGTGCTTTAGAAAGGAGATACGTGAGTTGTTTCCACTTGCAACAATCTAGAGGTTTAACCAAAGAAGTCCTTCACTGCCCATGACTCGGCATCTAGCTGTTGCTAACGCTGCTTTGCTCACAAAGGCTCGAACACAGAGGCCGTCATTCTTGTACTTTTCGTATCCTAGTGCAGACCGCCCGTACTAAGAGGCATGGAATGCTTCCTAGAGCTCAGGAACCACACAGAATAACTCTACATGGATTCTGCTACATGCCAATCTGTGTCAGGATCCAAGAAGAACGTTAGCTTGAGACTGGTGGTCAAACGGGTTCTCCAATTCACTGAAGATGACTGAAGGATGAGCACCTAGCAAAGAATGGCAACCTCCAAGTTTCTTTCTTAGAAACTCACTTGTCATCACAAAGGCAATTGTGCTATGAAGGGAACATGTGCAACTACAGTGTTTCTCAGGGGGAATTCAGCCCGCAACTCTATAAATCCCAATGATGAAACTAAAGTTTCCTTTCAAGCCTTATTTACAAAAGACCCGCAGAGCATTGACCCTGCTGTTTCTTTCTCTATTTTGTACCTCAATGGTGCTTTAGACGGGAGATACTTGAGTTGTTTCAACTTACAACATTCTAGAGGTTTATCACAAGAAGCCTTTCACTTCCCAACACTCGGCATCTAGCTGTTCTCAACGCTGCACTGCTCCGAACCCCAAACACACAAGCCGTCCTCTTGAAAGTTTCTCATCCTAGTGCAGATCCGACAGTACTGAGACCTGGAATGCTTCCTAGAGCTCAAGAACCACACGGAACAACGCTACATGGATTCACTTGCAAGCCAATCTGTGGCATGATAGAAGAGGTAGACTAGCATGAGGCTAGTGTTCAAACGGGTCGCCAAGTCACTGAAGATTACTGAAGGATGAGCACCTAGCAAAGAATGGCAACCTCCAAGTTCCTTGCCTAGAAACACACTTGGCATCACAAAGGCAATTGTGCTATGAAGGGAGCATGTGCAACTACAGTGTTTCTCAGGGAGAATTGAGCCCGCAACGCTCTTACTCCCAACGAGGGAAATCAAGTTTCCCTTCAAGCCTTATTTTGAAAAGGGGCCCACAGAGCTTTGACCCTGATGTTTCCTTCTCTCTTTTGTATCGCCAGGTGCTTTAGAAAGGAGATACTTGAGTTGTTTCCACTTGCAACAATCTAGAGGTTTAACCAAAGAAGGCCTTCACTGCCCATGACTCGGCATCTAGCTGTTCCCAACGCTGCATTGCTCAGAAAGGCCCAAACACACAGGTCGTCCTACTTGTACTTTTCGCACCCTAGTGCAGAACTGCCAGTACTAAGAGACCCGGAATGCATCCTAGAGCTCAGGAACCACACCGAAGAACGCTCCATGGATTCTGCTGCATGCCAATCTGTGGCAGGATACAAGAGGAACGTTAGCTTGAGGCTAGCTGTCAAACGGGTTCTCCAATTCACTGACGATGACTGAAGGATGAGCACCTAGCATAGAATGGCAACCTCCAAGTTTCTTGCCTAGAAACTCACTTGTCATCACGTAGGCAATTGTGCTATGAAGGGAGCATGTGCAACTACAGTGTTTCTCGGGGAGAATTGAGCCCACAACTCTCTAAATCCCAAAGAGGAAAATAAAGTTTCCTTTCAAGCCTTATTTTCAAAAGGGTCACAGAGCATTGTCCCTGCAGTTTCCTTCTCTCTTTTGTATCTCAAAGGTGCTTTCGAAGGGAGATACTGAGTTGTTTCAACTTACAACATTCTAGAGTTTTATCAAAAGAAGCCCTTCACTTCCCATGACTCGGCCTCTAGCTGTTCCCAACTCTTCAATGCTCAGAACTCCCCTAACACACAAGCCGTCCTCTTGAAAGTTTCTCATCCTAGTGCAGATCCAACAGTACTAAGAGACCGGGAAGGCTTCCTAGAGCTCAAGAACCACACTGAATAACTCGACATGGATTCTGCTACATGCCAATCTGTGGCAGGATCCAAGAAGAACGTGAGCTTGAGACTGGTGGTCAAACGGGTTCTCCAATTCACTGAAGATTACCGAAGGATGAGCACCTAGCAAAGAATGGCAACCTCCAAGTTTCTTTCCAGGAAACTCACTTGTCATCACGTAGGCAATTGTGCTATGAAGGGAGCATGTGCAACTACAGTGTTATTCAGGGAGAATTGAGCCCGCAACTCTCTTACTCCCAATGAGGAAACCCAAGTTCCCCTTCACGCCTTATATTGAAAAGGGCCCACAGAGCTTTGACCCTGATGTTTCCTTCTCTCTTTTGTACCTCCAGGTGCTTTAGAAAGGAGATACGTGAGTTGTTTCCACTTGCAACAATCTAGAGGTTTAACCAAAGAAGTCCTTCACTGCCCATGACTCGGCATCTAGCTGTTGCTAACGCTGCTTTGCTCACAAAGGCTCGAACACAGAGGCCGTCATTCTTGTACTTTTCGTATCCTAGTGCAGACCGCCCGTACTAAGAGGCATGGAATGCTTCCTAGAGCTCAGGAACCACACAGAATAACTCTACATGGATTCTGCTACATGCCAATCTGTGTCAGGATCCAAGAAGAACGTTAGCTTGAGACTGGTGGTCAAACGGGTTCTCCAATTCACTGAAGATGACTGAAGGATGAGCACCTAGCAAAGAATGGCAACCTCCAAGTTTCTTTCTTAGAAACTCACTTGTCATCACAAAGGCAATTGTGCTATGAAGGGAACATGTGCAACTACAGTGTTTCTCAGGGGGAATTCAGCCCGCAACTCTATAAATCCCAATGATGAAACTAAAGTTTCCTTTCAAGCCTTATTTACAAAAGACCCGCAGAGCATTGACCCTGCTGTTTCTTTCTCTATTTTGTACCTCAACGGTGCTTTAGACGGGAGATACTTGAGTTGTTTCAACTTACAACATTCTAGAGGTTTATCACAAGAAGCCTTTCACTTCCCAACACTCGGCATCTAGCTGTTCTCAACGCTGCACTGCTCCGAACCCCAAACACACAAGCCGTCCTCTTGAAAGTTTCTCATCCTAGTGCAGATCCGACAGTACTGAGACCTGGAATGCTTCCTAGAGCTCAAGAACCACACGGAACAACGCTACATGGATTCACTTGCAAGCCAATCTGTGGCATGATAGAAGAGGTAGACTAGCATGAGGCTAGTGTTCAAACGGGTCGCCAAGTCACTGAAGATTACTGAAGGATGAGCACCTAGCAAAGAATGGCAACCTCCAAGTTCCTTGCCTAGAAACACACTTGGCATCACAAAGGCAATTGTGCTATGAAGGGAGCATGTGCAACTACAGTGTTTCTCAGGGAGAATTGAGCCCGCAACGCTCTTACTCCCAACGAGGGAAATCAAGTTTCCCTTCAAGCCTTATTTTGAAAAGGGGCCCACAGAGCTTTGACCCTGATGTTTCCTTCTCTCTTTTGTACCGCCAGGTGCTTTAGAAAGGAGATACTTGAGTTGTTTCCACTTGCAACCATCTAGAGGTTTAACCAAAGAAGGCCTTCACTGCCCATGACTCGGCATCTAGCTGTTCCCAACGCTGCATTGCTCAGAAAGGCCCAAACACACAGGTCGTCCTACTTGTACTTTTCGCACCCTAGTGCAGAACTGCCAGTACTAAGAGACCCGGAATGCATCCTAGAGCTCAGGAACCACACCGAAGAACGCTCCATGGATTCTGCTGCATGCCAATCTGTGGCAGGATACAAGAGGAACGTTAGCTTGAGGCTAGCTGTCAAACGGGTTCTCCAATTCACTGCCGATGACTGAAGGATGAGCACCTAGCATAGAATGGCAACCTCCAAGTTTCTTGCCTAGAAACTCACTTGTCATCACGTAGGCAATTGTGCTATGAAGGGAGCATGTGCAACTACAGTGTTTCTCGGGGAGAATTGAGCCCACAACTCTCTAAATCCCAAAGAGGAAAATAAAGTTTCCTTTCAAGCCTTATTTTCAAAAGGGTCACAGAGCATTGTCCCTGCAGTTTCCTTCTCTCTTTTGTATCTCAAAGGTGCTTTCGAAGGGAGATACTGAGTTGTTTCAACTTACCACATTCTAGAGGTTTATCAAAAGAAGCCCTTCACTTCCCATGACTCGGCCTCTAGCTGTTCCCAACTCTTCAATGCTCAGGACTCCCCTAACACACAAGCCGTCCTCTTGAAAGTTTCTCATCCTAGTGCAGATCCAACAGTACTAAGAGACCGGGAAGGCTTCCTAGAGCTCAAGAACCACACTGAATAACTCGACATGGATTTTGCTGCATGCCAATCTGTGTCAGGATCCAAGAAGAACGTTAGCTTGAGACTGGTGGTCAAACGGGTTCTCCAATTCACTGAAGATTACCGAAGGATGAGCACCTAGCAAAGAATGGCAACCTCCAAGTTTCTTTCCAGGAAACTCACTTGTCATCACGTAGGCAATTGTGCTATGAAGGGAACATGTGCAACTACAGTGTTATTCAGGGAGAATTGAGCCCGCAACTCTCTTACTCCCAATGAGGAAATCCAAGTTCCACTTCAAGCCTTATATTGAAAAGGGCCCACAGAGCTTTGACCCTGATGTTTCCTTCTCTCTTTTGTACCTCCAGGTGCTTTAGAAAGGAGATACGTGAGTTGTTTCCACTTGCAACAATCTAGAGGTTTAACCAAAGAAGTCCTTCACTGCCCATGACTCGGCATCTAGCTGTTGCTAACGCTGCTTTGCTCACAAAGGCTCGAACACAGAGGCCGTCATTATTGTACTTTTCGTATCCTAGTGCAGACCGCCCGTACTAAGAGGCATGGAATGCTTCCTAGAGCTCAGGAACCACACAGAATAACTCTACATGGATTCTGCTACATGCCAATCTGTGTCAGGATCCAAGAAGAACGTTAGCTTGAGACTGGTGGTCAAACGGGTTCTCCAATTCACTGAAGATGACTGAAGGATGAGCACCTAGCAAAGAATGGCAACCTCCAAGTTTCTTTCTTAGAAACTCACTTGTCATCACAAAGGCAATTGTGCTATGAAGGGAACATGTGCACCTACAGTGTTTCTCAGGGGGAATTCAGCCCGCAACTCTATAAATCCCAGTGATGAAACTAAAGTTTCCTTTCAAGCCTTATTTACAAAAGACCCGCAGAGCATTGACCCTGCTGTTTCTTTCTCTATTTTGTACCTCAACGGTGCTTTAGACGGGAGATACTTGAGTTGTTTCAACTTACAACATTCTAGAGGTTTATCACAAGAAGCCTTTCACTTCCCGACACTCGGCATCTAGCTGTTCTCAACGCTGCACTGCTCCGAACCCCAAACACACAAGCCGTCCTCTTGAAAGTTTCTCATCCTAGTGCAGATCCGACAGTACTGAGACCTGGAATGTTTCCTAGAGCTCAAGAACCACACGGAACAACGCTACATGGATTCACTTGCAAGCCAATCTGTGGCATGATAGAAGAGGTAGACTAGCATGAGGCTAGTGTTCAAACGGGTCGCCAAGTCACTGAAGATTACTGAAGGATGAGCACCTAGCAAAGAATGGCAACCTCCAAGTTCCTTGCCTAGAAACACACTTGGCATCACAAAGGCAATTGTGCTATGAAGGGAGCATGTGCAACTACAGTGTTTCTCAGGGAGAATTGAGCCCGCAACGCTCTTACTCCCAACGAGGGAAATCAAGTTTCCCTTCAAGCCTTATTTTGAAAAGGGGCCCACAGAGCTTTGACCCTGATGTTTCCTTCTCTCTTTTGTACCGCCAGGTGCTTTAGAAAGGAGATACTTGAGTTGTTTCCACTTGCAACCATCTAGAGGTTTAACCAAAGAAGGCCTTCACTGCCCATGACTCGGCATCTAGCTGTTCCCAACGCTGCATTGCTCAGAAAGGCCCAAACACACAGGTCGTCCTACTTGTACTTTTCGCACCCTAGTGCAGAACTGCCAGTACTAAGAGACCCGGAATGCATCCTAGAGCTCAGGAACCACACCGAAGAACGCTCCATGGATTCTGCTGCATGCCAATCTGTGGCAGGATACAAGAGGAACGTTAGCTTGAGGCTAGCTGTCAAACGGGTTCTCCAATTCACTGACGATGACTGAAGGATGAGCACCTAGCATAGAATGGCAACCTCCAAGTTTCTTGCCTAGAAACTCACTTGTCATCACGTAGGCAATTGTGCTATGAAGGGAGCATGTGCAACTACAGTGTTTCTCGGGGAGAATTGAGCCCACAACTCTCTAAATCCCAAAGAGGAAAATAAAGTTTCCTTTCAAGCCTTATTTTCAAAAGGGTCGCAGAGCATTGTCCCTGCAGTTTCCTTCTCTCTTTTGTATCTCAAAGGTGCTTTCGAAGGGAGATACTGAGTTGTTTCAACTTACCACATTCTAGAGGTTTATCAAAAGAAGCCCTTCACTTCCCATGACTCGGCCTCTAGCTGTTCCCAACTCTTCAATGCTCAGAACTCCCCTAACACACAAGCCGTCCTCTTGAAAGTTTCTCATCCTAGTGCAGATCCAACAGTACTAAGAGACCGGGAAGGCTTCCTAGAGCTCAAGAACCACACTGAAGAACTCGACATGGATTCTGCTGCATGCCAATCTGTGGCAGGATCCACGAAGAACGTTAGCTTGAGGCTAGTGGCCAAACGGGTTCTCCAATTCACTGAAGATTACCGAAGGATGAGCACCTAGCAAAGAATGGCAACCTACAAATTTCTTTCCAGGAAACTCACTTGTCATCACGTAGGCAATTGTGCTATGAAGGGAGCATGTGCAACTACAGTGTTATTCAGGGAGAATTGAGCCCGCAACTCTCTTACTCCCAATGAGGAAACCCAAGTTCCCCTTCAAGCCTTATATTGAAAAGGGCCCACAGAGCTTTGACCCTGATGTTTCCTTCTCTCTTTTGTACCTCCAGGTGCTTTAGAAAGGAGATACGTGAGTTGTTTCCACTTGCAACAATCTAGAGGTTTAACCAAAGAAGTCTTTCACTGCCCATGACTCGGCATCTAACTGTTGCTAACGCTGCTTTGCTCACAAAGGCTCGAACACAGAGGCCGTCATTCTTGTACTTTTCGTATCCTAGTGCAGACCGCCAGTACTAAGAGGCATGGAATGCATCCTAGAGCTCAGGAACCACACAGAATAACTCTACATGGATTCTGCTACATGCCAATCTGTGTCAGGATCCAAGAAGAACGTTAGCTTGAGACTGGTGGTCAAACGGGTTCTCCAATTCACTGAAGATTACCGAAGGATGAGCACCTAGCAAAGAATGGCAACCTCCAAGTTTCTTTCCAGGAAACTCACTTGTCATCACGTAGGCAATTGTGCAATGAAGGGAGCATGTGCAACTACAGTGTTTCTCAGGGAGAATTGAGCCCGCAACTCTCTTACTCCCAATGAGGAAACCCAAGTTCCCCTTCAAGCCTTATATTGAAAAGGGCCCACAGAGCTTTGACCCTGATGTTTCCTTCTCTCTTTTGTACCTCCAGGTGCTTTAGAAAGGAGATACGTGAGTTGTTTCCACTTGCAACAATCTAGAGGTTTAACCAAAGAAGTCCTTCACTGCCCATGACTCGGCATCTAGCTGTTGCTAACGCTGCTTTGCTCACAAAGGCTCGAACACAGAGGCCGTCATTCTTGTACTTTTCGTATCCTAGTGCAGACCGCCAGTACTAAGAGGCATGGAATGCTTCCTAGAGCTCAGGAACCACACAGAATAACTCTACATGGATTCTGCTACATGCCAATCTGTGTCAGGATCCAAGAAGAACGTTAGCTTGAGACTGGTGGTCAAACGGGTTCTCCAATTCACTGAAGATGACTGAAGGATGAGCACCTAGCAAAGAATGGCAACCTCCAAGTTTCTTTCTTAGAAACTCACTTGTCATCACAAAGGCAATTGTGCTATGAAGGGAACATGTGCAACTACAGTGTTTCTCAGGGGGAATTCAGCCCGCAACTCTATAAATCCCAATGATGAAACTAAAGTTTCCTTTCAAGCCTTATTTACAAAAGACCCGCAGAGCATTGACCCTGCTGTTTCTTTCTCTATTTTGTACCTCAACGGTGCTTTAGACGGGAGATACTTGAGTTGTTTCAACTTACAACATTCTAGAGGTTTATCACAAGAAGCCTTTCACTTCCCAACACTCGGCATCTAGCTGTTCTCAACGCTGCACTGCTCCGAACCCCAAACACACAAGCCGTCCTCTTGAAAGTTTCTCATCCTAGTGCAGATCCGACAGTACTGAGACCTGGAATGCTTCCTAGAGCTCAAGAACCACACGGAACAACGCTACATGGATTCACTTGCAAGCCAATCTGTGGCATGATAGAAGAGGTAGACTAGCATGAGGCTAGTGTTCAAACGGGTCGCCAAGTCACTGAAGATTACTGAAGGATGAGCACCTAGCAAAGAATGGCAACCTCCAAGTTTCTTTCTTAGAAACTCACTTGTCATCACAAAGGCAATTGTGCTATGAAGGGAGCATGTGCAACTACAGTGTTTCTCGGGGAGAATTGAGCCCACAACTCTCTAAATCCCAAAGAGGAAAATAAAGTTTCCTTTCAAGCCTTATTTTCAAAAGGGTCGCAGAGCATTGTCCCTGCAGTTTCCTTCTCTCTTTTGTATCTCAAAGGTGCTTTCGAAGGGAGATACTGAGTTGTTTCAACTTACAACATTCTAGAGGTTTATCAAAAGAAGCCCTTCACTTCCCATGTCTCGGCCTCTAGCTGTTCCCAACTCTTCAATGCTCAGAACTCCCCTAACACACAAGCCGTCCTCTTGAAAGTTTCTCATCCTAGTGCAGATCCAACAGTACTAAGAGACCGGGAATGCTTCCTAGAGCTCAAGAACCACACTGAAGAACTCTACATGGATTCTGCTGCATGCCAATCTGTGGCAGGATCCAAGAAGAACGTTAGCTTGAGGCTAGTGGCCAAACGGGTTCTCCAATTCACTGAAGATTACCGAAGGATGAGCACCTAGCAAAGAATGGCAACCTCCAAGTTTCTTTCCAGGAAACTCACCTGTCATCACGTAGGCAATTGTGCTATGAAGGGAGCATGTGCAACTACAGTGTTATTCAGGGAGAATTGAGCCCGCAACTCTCTTACTCCCAATGAGGAAACTCAAGTTCCCCTTCAAGCCTTATATTGAAAAGGGCCCACAGAGCTTTGACCCTGATGTTTCCTTCTCTCTTTTGTACCTCCAGGTGCTTTAGAAAGGAGATACTTGAGTTGTTTCCACTTGCAACAATCTAGAGGTTTAACCAAAGAAGGCCTTCACTGCCCATGACTCGGCATCTAGGTGTTCCCAACGCTGCATTGCTCACAAAGGCCCAAACACACAGGCCATCCTACTTGTACTTTTCGCATCCTAGTGCAGAACCGCCAGTACTAAGAGACCTGGAATGCTTCCTACAGCTCAAGAACCACACTGAAGAACGCTCCATGGATTCTGCTGCATGCCAATCTGTGGCAGGATACAAGAGGAACGTTAGCTTGAGGCTAGCTGTCAAACGGGTTCTCCAATTCACTGCCGATGACTGAAGGATGAGCACCTAGCATAGAATGGCAACCTCCAAGTTTCTTGCCTAGAAACTCACTTGTCATCACGTAGGCAATTGTGCTATGAAGGGAGCATGTGCAACTACAGTGTTTCTCGGGGAGAATTGAGCCCACAACTCTCTAAATCCCAAAGAGGAAAATAAAGTTTCCTTTCAAGCCTTATTTTCAAAAGGGTCGCAGAGCATTGTCCCTGCAGTTTCCTTCTCTCTTTTGTATCTCAAAGGTGCTTTCGAAGGGAGATACTGAGTTGTTTCAACTTACCACATTCTAGAGGTTTATCAAAAGAAGCCCTTCACTTCCCATGACTCGGCCTCTAGCTGTTCCCAACTCTTCAATGCTCAGAACTCCCCTAACACACAAGCCGTCCTCTTGAAAGTTTCTCATCCTAGTGCAGATCCAACAGTACTAAGAGACCGGGAAGGCTTCCTAGAGCTCAAGAACCACACTGAAGAACTCGACATGGATTCTGCTGCATGCCAATCAGTGGCAGGATCCACGAAGAACGTTAGCTTGAGGCTAGTGGCCAAACGGGTTCTCCAATTCACTGAAGATTACCGAAGGATGAGCACCTAGCAAAGAATGGCAACCTCCAAGTTTCTTTCCAGGAAACTCACTTGTCATCACGTAGGCAATTGTGCAATGAAGGGAGCATGTGCAACTACAGTGTTTCTCAGGGAGAATTGAGCCCGCAACTCTCTTACTCCCAATGAGGAAACCCAAGTTCCCCTTCAAGCCTTATATTGAAAAGGGCCCACAGAGCTTTGACCCTGATGTTTCCTTCTCTCTTTTGTACCTCCAGGTGCTTTAGAAAGGAGATACGTGAGTTGTTTCCACTTGCAACAATCTAGAGGTTTAACCAAAGAAGTCCTTCACTGCCCATGACTCGGCATCTAGCTGTTGCTAACGCTGCTTTGCTCACAAAGGCTCGAACACAGAGGCCGTCATTCTTGTACTTTTCGTATCCTAGTGCAGACCGCCAGTACTAAGAGGCATGGAATGCTTCCTAGAGCTCAGGAACCACACAGAATAACTCTACATGGATTCTGCTACATGCCAATCTGTGTCAGGATCCAAGAAGAACGTTAGCTTGAGACTGGTGGTCAAACGGGTTCTCCAATTCACTGAAGATGACTGAAGGATGAGCACCTAGCAAAGAATGGCAACCTCCAAGTTTCTTTCTTAGAAACTCACTTGTCATCACAAAGGCAATTGTGCTATGAAGGGAACATGTGCAACTACAGTGTTTCTCAGGGGGAATTCAGCCCGCAACTCTATAAATCCCAATGATGAAACTAAAGTTTCCTTTCAAGCCTTATTTACAAAAGACCCGCAGAGCATTGACCCTGCTGTTTCTTTCTCTATTTTGTACCTCAACGGTGCTTTAGACGGGAGATACTTGAGTTGTTTCAACTTACAACATTCTAGAGGTTTATCACAAGAAGCCTTTCACTTCCCAACACTCGGCATCTAGCTGTTCTCAACGCTGCACTGCTCCGAACCCCAAACACACAAGCCGTCCTCTTGAAAGTTTCTCATCCTAGTGCAGATCCGACAGTACTGAGACCTGGAATGCTTCCTAGAGCTCAAGAACCACACGGAACAACGCTACATGGATTCACTTGCAAGCCAATCTGTGGCATGATAGAAGAGGTAGACTAGCATGAGGCTAGTGTTCAAACGGGTCGCCAAGTCACTGAAGATTACTGAAGGATGAGCACCTAGCAAAGAATGGCAACCTCCAAGTTTCTTTCTTAGAAACTCACTTGTCATCACAAAGGCAATTGTGCTATGAAGGGAGCATGTGCAACTACAGTGTTTCTCGGGGAGAATTGAGCCCACAACTCTCTAAATCCCAAAGAGGAAAATAAAGTTTCCTTTCAAGCCTTATTTTCAAAAGGGTCGCAGAGCATTGTCCCTGCAGTTTCCTTCTCTCTTTTGTATCTCAAAGGTGCTTTCGAAGGGAGATACTGAGTTGTTTCAACTTACAACATTCTAGAGGTTTATCAAAAGAAGCCCTTCACTTCCCATGTCTCGGCCTCTAGCTGTTCCCAACTCTTCAATGCTCAGAACTCCCCTAACACACAAGCCGTCCTCTTGAAAGTTTCTCATCCTAGTGCAGATCCAACAGTACTAAGAGACCGGGAATGCTTCCTAGAGCTCAAGAACCACACTGAAGAACTCTACATGGATTCTGCTGCATGCCAATCTGTGGCAGGATCCAAGAAGAACGTTAGCTTGAGGCTAGTGGCCAAACGGGTTCTCCAATTCACTGAAGATTACCGAAGGATGAGCACCTAGCAAAGAATGGCAACCTCCAAGTTTCTTTCCAGGAAACTCACTTGTCATCACGTAGGCAATTGTGCTATGAAGGGAGCATGTGCAACTACAGTGTTATTCAGGGAGAATTGAGCCCGCAACTCTCTTACTCCCAATGAGGAAACTCAAGTTCCCCTTCAAGCCTTATATTGAAAAGGGCCCACAGAGCTTTGACCCTGATGTTTCCTTCTCTCTTTTGTACCTCCAGGTGCTTTAGAAAGGAGATACTTGAGTTGTTTCCACTTGCAACAATCTAGAGGTTTAACCAAAGAAGGCCTTCACTGCCCATGACTCGGCATCTAGGTGTTCCCAACGCTGCATTGCTCACAAAGGCCCAAACACACAGGCCATCCTACTTGTACTTTTCGCATCCTAGTGCAGAACCGCCAGTACTAAGAGACCTGGAATGCTTCCTACAGCTCAAGAACCACACTGAAGAACGCTCCATGGATTCTGCTGCATGCCAATCTGTGGCAGGATACAAGAGGAACGTTAGCTTGAGGCTAGCTGTCAAACGGGTTCTCCAATTCACTGCCGATGACTGAAGGATGAGCACCTAGCATAGAATGGCAACCTCCAAGTTTCTTGCCTAGAAACTCACTTGTCATCACGTAGGCAATTGTGCTATGAAGGGAGCATGTGCAACTACAGTGTTTCTCGGGGAGAATTGAGCCCACAACTCTCTAAATCCCAAAGAGGAAAATAAAGTTTCCTTTCAAGCCTTATTTTCAAAAGGGTCGCAGAGCATTGTCCCTGCAGTTTCCTTCTCTCTTTTGTATCTCAAAGGTGCTTTCGAAGGGAGATACTGAGTTGTTTCAACTTACCACATTCTAGAGGTTTATCAAAAGAAGCCCTTCACTTCCCATGACTCGGCCTCTAGCTGTTCCCAACTCTTCAATGCTCAGAACTCCCCTAACACACAAGCCGTCCTCTTGAAAGTTTCTCATCCTAGTGCAGATCCAACAGTACTAAGAGACCGGGAAGGCTTCCTAGAGCTCAAGAACCACACTGAAGAACTCGACATGGATTCTGCTGCATGCCAATCAGTGGCAGGATCCACGAAGAACGTTAGCTTGAGGCTAGTGGCCAAACGGGTTCTCCAATTCACTGAAGATTACCGAAGGATGAGCACCTAGCAAAGAATGGCAACCTCCAAGTTTCTTTCCAGGAAACTCACTTGTCATCACGTAGGCAATTGTGCTATGAAGGGAGCATGTGCAACTACAGTGTTATTCAGGGAGAGTTGAGCCCGCAACTCTCTTACTCCCAATGAGGAAACCCAAGTTGCCCTTCAAGCCTTATATTGAAAAGGGCCCACAGAGCTTTGACCCTGATGTTTCCTTCTCTCTTTTGTACCTCCAGGTGCTTTAGAAAGGAGATATGTGAGTTGTTTCCACTTGCAACAATCTAGAGGTTTAACCAAAGAAGTCCTTCACTGCCCATGACTCGGCATCTAGCTGTTGCTAACGCTGCTTTGCTCACAAAGGCTCGAACACAGAGGCCGTCATTCTTGTACTTTTCGTATCCTAGTGCAGACCGCCAGTACTAAGAGGCATGGAATGCTTCCTAGAGCTCAGGAACCACACAGAATAACTCTACATGGATTCTGCTACATGCCAATCTGTGTCAGGATCCAAGAAGAACGTTAGCTTGAGACTGGTGGTCAAACGGGTTCTCCAATTCACTGAAGATGACTGAAGGATGAGCACCTAGCAAAGAATGGCAACCTCCAAGTTTCTTTCTTAGAAACTCACTTGTCATCACAAAGGCAATTGTGCTATGAGGGGAACATGTGCAACTACAGTGTTTCTCAGGGGGAATTCAGCCCGCAACTCTATAAATCCCAATGATGAAACTAAAGTTTCCTTTCAAGCCTTATTTACAAAAGACCCGCAGAGCATTGACCCTGCTGTTTCTTTCTCTATTTTGTACCTCAACGGTGCTTTAGACGGGAGATACTTGAGTTGTTTCAACTTACAACATTCTAGAGGTTTATCACAAGAAGCCTTTCACTTCCCAACACTCGGCATCTAGCTGTTCTCAACGCTGCACTGCTCCGAACCCCAAACACACAAGCCGTCCTCTTGAAAGTTTCTCATCCTAGTGCAGATCCGACAGTACTGAGACCTGGAAAGCTTCCTAGAGCTCAAGAACCACACGGAACAACGCTACATGGATTCACTTGCAAGCCAATCTGTGGCATGATAGAAGAGGTAGACTAGCATGAGGCTAGTGTTCAAACGGGTCGCCAAGTCACTGAAGATTACTGAAGGATGAGCACCTAGCAAAGAATGGCAACCTCCAAGTTCCTTGCCTAGAAACACACTTGGCATCACAAAGGCAATTGGGCTATGAAGGGAGCATGTGCAACTACAGTGTTTCTCAGGGAGAATTGAGCCCGCAACGCTCTTACTCCCAACGAGGGAAATAAAGTTTCCCTTCAAGCCTTATTTTGAAAAGGGGCCCACAGAGCTTTGACCCTGATGTTTCCTTCTCTCTTTTGTACCTCCAGGTGCTTTAGAAAGGAGATACTTGAGTTGTTTCCACTTGCAACAATCTAGAGGTTTAACCAAAGAAGGCCTTCACTGCCCATGACTCGGCATCTAGCTGTTCCCAACGCTGCATTGCTCAGAAAGGCCCAAACACACAGGTCGTCCTACTTGTACTTTTCGCACCCTAGTGCAGAACTGCCAGTACTAAGAGACCCGGAATGCATCCTAGAGCTCAGGAACCACACCGAAGAACGCTCCATGGATTCTGCTGCATGCCAATCTGTGGCAGGATACAAGAGGAACGTTAGCTTGAGGCTAGCTGTCAAACGGGTTCTCCAATTCACTGACGATGACTGAAGGATGAGCACCTAGCATAGAATGGCAACCTCCAAGTTTCTTGCCTAGAAACTCACTTGTCATCACGTAGGCAATTGTGCTATGAAGGGAGCATGTGCAACTACAGTGTTTCTCGGGGAGAATTGAGCCCACAACTCTCTAAATCCCAAAGAGGAAAATAAAGTTTCCTTTCAAGCCTTATTTTCAAAAGGGTCGCAGAGCATTGTCCCTGCAGTTTCCTTCTCTCTTTTGTATCTCAAAGGTGCTTTCGAAGGGAGATACTGAGTTGTTTCAACTTACCACATTCTAGAGGTTTATCAAAAGAAGCCCTTCACTTCCCATGACTCGGCCTCTAGCTGTTCCCAACTCTTCAATGCTCAGAACTCCCCTAACACACAGGCCGTCCTCTTGAAAGTTTCTCATCCTAGTGCAGATCCAACAGTACTAAGAGACCGGGAAGGCTTCCTAGAGCTCAAGAACCACACTGAAGAACTCAACATGGATTCTGCTGTATGCCAATCAGTGGCAGGATCCACGAAGAACGTTAGCTTGAGGCTAGTGGCCAAACGGGTTCTCCAATTCACTGAAGATTACCGAAGGATGAGCACCTAGCAAAGAATGGCAACCTCCAAGTTTCTTTCCAGGAAACTCACTTGTCATCACGTAGGCAATTGTGCTATGAAGGGAGCATGTGCAACTACAGTGTTATTCAGGGAGAGTTGAGCCCACAACTCTCTTACTCCCAATGAGGAAACCCAAGTTGCCCTTCAAGCCTTATATTGAAAAGGGCCCACAGAGCTTTGACCCTGATGTTTCCTTCTCTCTTTTGTACCTCCAGGTGCTTTAGAAAGGAGATACGTGAGTTGTTTCCACTTGCAACAATCTAGAGGTTTAACCAAAGAAGTCCTTCACTGCCCATGACTCGGCATCTAGCTGTTGCTAACGCTGCTTTGCTCACAAAGGCTCGAACACAGAGGCCGTCATTCTTGTACTTTTCGTATCCTAGTGCAGACCGCCAGTACTAAGAGGCATGGAATGCTTCCTAGAGCTCAGGAACCACACAGAATAACTCTACATGGATTCTGCTACATGCCAATCTGTGTCAGGATCCAAGAAGAACGTTAGCTTGAAACTGGTGGTCAAACGGGTTCTCCAATTCACTGAAGATGACTGAAGGATGAGCACCTAGCAAAGAATGGCAACCTCCAAGTTTCTTTCTTAGAAACTCACTTGTCATCACAAAGGCAATTGTGCTATGAAGGGAACATGTGCAACTACAGTGTTTCTCAGGGGGAATTCAGCCCGCAACTCTATAAATCCCAATGACGAAACTAAAGTTTCCTTTCAAGTCTTATTTACAAAAGACCCGCAGAGCATTGACCCTGCTGTTTCTTTCTCTATTTTGTACCTCAACGGTGCTTTAGACGGGAGATACTTGAGTTGTTTCAACTTACAACATTCTAGAGGTTTATCACAAGAAGCCTTTCACTTCCCAACACTCGGCATCTAGCTGTTCTCAACGCTGCACTGCTCCGAACCCCAAACACACAAGCCGTCCTCTTGAAAGTTTCTCATCCTAGTGCAGATCCGACAGTACTGAGACCTGGAATGCTTCCTAGAGCTCAAGAACCACACGGAACAACGCTACATGGATTCATTTGCAAGCCAATCTGTGGCATGATAGAAGAGGTAGACTAGCATGAGGCTAGTGTTCAAACGGGTCGCCAAGTCACTGAAGATTACTGAAGGATGAGCACCTAGCAAAGAATGGCAACCTCCAAGTTCCTTGCCTAGAAACACACTTCGCATCACAAAGGCAATTGTGCTATGAAGGGAGCATGTGCAACTACAGTGTTTCTCAGGGAGAATTGAGCCCGCAACTCTCTTACTCCCAACAAGGGAAATCAAGTTTCCCTTCAAGCCTTATATTGAAAAGGGGCCCACAGAGCTTTGACCCTGATGTTTCCTTCTCTCTTTTGTACCTCCAGGTGCTTTAGAAAGGAGATACTTGAGTTGTTTCCACTTGCAACAATCTACAGGTTTAACCAAAGAAGGCCTTCACTGCCCATGACTCGGCATCTAGCTGTTCCCAACGCTGCATTGCTCAGAAAGGCCCAAACACACAGGTCGTCCTACTTGTACTTTTCGCACCCTAGTGCAGAACTGCCAGTACTAAGAGACCCGGAATGCATCCTAGAGCTCAGGAACCACACCGAAGAACGTTCCATGGATTCTGCTGCATGCCAATCTGTGGCAGGATACAAGAGGAACGTTAGCTTGAGGCTAGCTGTCAAACGGGTTCTCCAATTCACTGCCGATGACTGAAGGATGAGCACCTAGCATAGAATGGCAACCTCCAAGTTTCTTGCCTAGAAACTCACTTGTCATCACGTAGGCAATTGTGCTATGAAGGGAGCATGTGCAACTACAGTGTTTCTCGGGGAGAATTGAGCCCACAACTCTCTAAATCCCAAAGAGGAAAATAAAGTTTCCTTTCAAGCCTTATTTTCAAAAGGGTCGCAGAGCATTGTCCCTGCAGTTTCCTTCTCTCTTTTGTATCTCAAAGGTGCTTTCGAAGGGAGATACTGAGTTGTTTCAACTTACCACATTCTAGAGGTTTATCAAAAGAAGCCCTTCACTTCCCATGACTCGGCCTCTAGCTGTTCCCAACTCTTCAATGCTCAAAACTCCCCTAACACACAAGTCGTCCTCTTGAAAGTTTCTCATCCTAGTGCAGATCCAACAGTACTAAGAGACCGGGAAGGCTTCCTAGAGCTCAAGAACCACACTGAAGAACTCAACATGGATTCTGCTGTATGCCAATCAGTGGCAGGATCCACGAAGAACGTTAGCTTGAGGCTAGTGGCCAAACGGGTTCTCCAATTCACTGAAGATTACCGAAGGATGAGCACCTAGCAAAGAATGGCAACCTCCAAGTTTCTTTCCAGGAAACTCACTTGTCATCACGTAGGCAATTGTGCTATGAAGGGAGCATGTGCAACTACAGTGTTATTCAGGGAGAGTTGAGCCCACAACTCTCTTACTCCCAATGAGGAAACCCAAGTTGCCCTTCAAGCCTTATATTGAAAAGGGCCCACAGAGCTTTGACCCTGATGTTTCCTTCTCTCTTTTGTACCTCCAGGTGCTTTAGAAAGGAGATACGTGAGTTGTTTCCACTTGCAACAATCTAGAGGTTTAACCAAAGAAGTCCTTCACTGCCCATGACTCGGCATCTAGCTGTTGCTAACGCTGCTTTACTCACAAAGGCTCGAACACAGAGGCCGTCATTCTTGTACTTTTCGTATCCTAGTGCAGACCGCCAGTACTAAGAGGCATGGAATGCTTCCTAGAGCTCAGGAACCACACAGAATAACTCTACATGGATTCTGCTACATGCCAATCTGTGTCAGGATCCAAGAAGAACGTTAGCTTGAGACTGGTGGTCAAACGGGTTCTCCAATTCACTGAAGATGACTGAAGGATGAGCACCTAGCAAAGAATGGCAACCTCCAAGTTTCTTTCTTAGAAACTCACTTGTCATCACAAAGGCAATTGTGCTATGAGGGGAACATGTGCAACTACAGTGTTTCTCAGGGGGAATTCAGCCCGCAACTCTATAAATCCCAATGATGAAACTAAAGTTTCCTTTCAAGCCTTATTTACAAAAGACCCGCAGAGCATTGACCCTGCTGTTTCTTTCTCTATTTTGTACCTCAACGGTGCTTTAGACGGGAGATACTTGAGTTGTTTCAACTTACAACATTCTAGAGGTTTATCACAAGAAGCCTTTCACTTCCCAACACTCGGCATCTAGCTGTTCTCAACGCTGCACTGCTCCGAACCCCAAACACACAAGCCGTCCTCTTGAAAGTTTCTCATCCTAGTGCAGATCCGACAGTACTGAGACCTGGAAAGCTTCCTAGAGCTCAAGAACCACACGGAACAACGCTACATGGATTCACTTGCAAGCCAATCTGTGGCATGATAGAAGAGGTAGACTAGCATGAGGCTAGTGTTCAAACGGGTCGCCAAGTCACTGAAGATTACTGAAGGATGAGCACCTAGCAAAGAATGGCAACCTCCAAGTTCCTTGCCTAGAAACACACTTGGCATCACAAAGGCAATTGGGCTATGAAGGGAGCATGTGCAACTACAGTGTTTCTCAGGGAGAATTGAGCCCGCAACGCTCTTACTCCCAACGAGGGAAATAAAGTTTCCCTTCAAGCCTTATTTTGAAAAGGGGCCCACAGAGCTTTGACCCTGATGTTTCCTTCTCTCTTTTGTATCGCCAGGTGCTTTAGAAAGGAGATACTTGAGTTGTTTCCACTTGCAACAATCTAGAGGTTTAACCAAAGAAGGCCTTCACTGCCCATGACTCGGCATCTAGCTGTTCCCAACGCTGCATTGCTCAGAAAGGCCCAAACACACAGGTCGTCCTACTTGTACTTTTCGCACCCTAGTGCAGAACTGCCAGTACTAAGAGACCCGGAATGCATCCTAGAGCTCAGGAACCACACCGAAGAACGCTCCATGGATTCTGCTGCATGCCAATCTGTGGCAGGATACAAGAGGAACGTTAGCTTGAGGCTAGCTGTCAAACGGGTTCTCCAATTCACTGACGATGACTGAAGGATGAGCACCTAGCATAGAATGGCAACCTCCAAGTTTCTTGCCTAGAAACTCACTTGTCATCACGTAGGCAATTGTGCTATGAAGGGAGCATGTGCAACTACAGTGTTTCTCGGGGAGAATTGAGCCCACAACTCTCTAAATCCCAAAGAGGAAAATAAAGTTTCCTTTCAAGCCTTATTTTCAAAAGGGTCACAGAGCATTGTCCCTGCAGTTTCCTTCTCTCTTTTGTATCTCAAAGGTGCTTTCGAAGGGAGATACTGAGTTGTTTCAACTTACAACATTCTAGAGTTTTATCAAAAGAAGCCCTTCACTTCCCATGACTCGGCCTCTAGCTGTTCCCAACTCTTCAATGCTCAGAACTCCCCTAACACACAAGCCGTCCTCTTGAAAGTTTCTCATCCTAGTGCAGATCCAACAGTACTAAGAGACCGGGAAGGCTTCCTAGAGCTCAAGAACCACACTGAATAACTCGACATGGATTCTGCTACATGCCAATCTGTGGCAGGATCCAAGAAGAACGTGAGCTTGAGACTGGTGGTCAAACGGGTTCTCCAATTCACTGAAGATTACCGAAGGATGAGCACCTAGCAAAGAATGGCAACCTCCAAGTTTCTTTCCAGGAAACTCACTTGTCATCACGTAGGCAATTGTGCTATGAAGGGAGCATGTGCAACTACAGTGTTTCTCAGGGAGAATTGAGCCCGCAACTCTCTTACTCCCCATGAGAAAACCCAAGTTCCCCTTCAAGCCTTATATTGAAAAGGGCCCACAGAGCTTTGACCCTGATGTTTCCTTCTCTCTTTTGTACCTCCAGGTGCTTTAGAAAGGAGATACGTGAGTTGTTTCCACTTGCAACAATCTAGAGGTTTAACCAAAGAAGTCCTTCACTGCCCATGACTCGGCATCTAGCTGTTGCTAACACTGCTTTGCTCACAAAGGCTCGAACACAGAGGCCGTCATTCTTGTACTTTTCGTATCCTAGTGCAGACCGCCAGTACTAAGAGGCATGGAATGCTTCCTAGAGCTCAGGAACCACACAGAATAACTCTACATGGATTCTGCTACATGCCAATCTGTGTCAGGATCCAAGAAGAACGTTAGCTTGAGACTGGTGGTCAAACGGGTTCTCCAATTCACTGAAGATGACTGAAGGATGAGCACCTAGCAAAGAATGGCAACCTCCAAGTTTCTTTCTTAGAAACTCACTTGTCATCACAAAGGCAATTGTGCTATGAAGGGAACATGTGCAACTACAGTGTTTCTCAGGGGGAATTCAGCCCGCAACTCTATAAATCCCAATGATGAAACTAAAGTTTCCTTTCAAGCCTTATTTACAAAAGACCCGCAGAGCATTGACCCTGCTGTTTCTTTCTCTATTTTGTACCTCAACGGTGCTTTAGACGGGAGATACTTGAGTTGTTTCAACTTACAACATTCTAGAGGTTTATCACAAGAAGCCTTTCACTTCCCAACACTCGGCATCTAGCTGTTCTCAACGCTGCACTGCTCCGAACCCCAAACACACAAGCCGTCCTCTTGAAAGTTTCTCATCCTAGTGCAGATCCGACAGTACTGAGACCTGGAATGCTTCCTAGAGCTCAAGAACCACACGGAACAACGCTACATGGATTCACTTGCAAGCCAATCTGTGGCATGATAGAAGAGGTAGACTAGCATGAGGCTAGTGTTCAAACGGGTCGCCAAGTCACTGAAGATTACTGAAGGATGAGCACCTAGCAAAGAATGGCAACCTCCAAGTTCCTTGCCTAGAAACACACTTGGCATCACAAAGGCAATTGTGCTATGAAGGGAGCATGTGCAACTACAGTGTTTCTCAGGGAGAATTGAGCCCGCAACGCTCTTACTCCCAACGAGGGAAATCAAGTTTCCCTTCAAGCCTTATTTTGAAAAGGGGCCCACAGAGCTTTGACCCTGATGTTTCCTTCTCTCTTTTGTACCGCCAGGTGCTTTAGAAAGGAGATACTTGAGTTGTTTCCACTTGCAACAATCTAGAGGTTTAACCAAAGAAGGCCTTCACTGCCCATGACTCGGCATCTAGCTGTTCCCAACGCTGCATTGCTCAGAAAGGCCCAAACACACAGGTCGTCCTACTTGTACTTTTCGCACCCTAGTGCAGAACTGCCAGTACTAAGAGACCCGGAATGCATCCTAGAGCTCAGGAACCACACCGAAGAACGCTCCATGGATTCTGCTGCATGCCAATCTGTGGCAGGATACAAGAGGAACGTTAGCTTGAGGCTAGCTGTCAAACGGGTTCTCCAATTCACTGCCGATGACTGAAGGATGAGCACCTAGCATAGAATGGCAACCTCCAAGTTTCTTGCCTAGAAACTCACTTGTCATCACGTAGGCAATTGTGCTATGAAGGGAGCATGTGCAACTACAGTGTTTCTCGGGGAGAATTGAGCCCACAACTCTCTAAATCCCAAAGAGGAAAATAAAGTTTCCTTTCAAGCCTTATTTTCAAAAGGGTCGCAGAGCATTGTCCCTGCAGTTTCCTTCTCTCTTTTGTATCTCAAAGGTGCTTTCGAAGGGAGATACTGAGTTGTTTCAACTTACCACATTCTAGAGGTTTATCAAAAGAAGCCCTTCACTTCCCATGACTCGGCCTCTAGCTGTTCCCAACTCTTCAATGCTCAGAACTCCCCTAACACACAGGCCGTCCTCTTGAAAGTTTCTCATCCTAGTGCAGATCCAACAGTACTAAGAGACCGGGAAGGCTTCCTAGAGCTCAAGAACCACACTGAAGAACTCGACATGGATTCTGCTGCATGCCAATCTGTGGCAGGATCCACGAAGAACGTTAGCTTGAGGCTAGTGGCCAAACGGGTTCTCCAATTCACTGAAGATTACCGAAGGATGAGCACCTAGCAAAGAATGGCAACCTCCAAGTTTCTTTCCAGGAAACTCACTTGTCATCACGTAGGCAATTGTGCTATGAAGGGAGCATGTGCAACTACAGTGTTATTCAGGGAGAATTGAGCCCGCAACTCTCTTACTCCCAATGAGGAAACCCAAGTTGCCCTTCAAGCCTTATATTGAAAAGGGCCCACAGAGCTTTGACCCTGATGTTTCCTTCTCTCTTTTGTACCTCCAGGTGCTTTAGAAAGGAGATACGTGAGTTGTTTCCACTTGCAACAATCTAGAGGTTTAACCAAAGAAGTCCTTCACTGCCCATGACTCGGCATCTAGCTGTTGCTAACGCTGCTTTGCTCACAAAGGCTCGAACACAGAGGCCGTCATTCTTGTACTTTTCGTATCCTAGTGCAGACCGCCAGTACTAAGAGGCATGGAATGCATCCTAGAGCTCAGGAACCACACAGAATAACTCTACATGGATTCTGCTACATGCCAATCTGTGTCAGGATCCAAGAAGAACGTTAGCTTGAGACTGGTGGTCAAACGGGTTCTCCAATTCAATGAAGATTACCGAAGGATGAGCACCTAGCAAAGAATGACAACCTCCAAGTTTCTTTCCAGGAAACTCACTTGTCATCACGTAGGCAATTGTGCTATGAAGGGAGCATGTGCAACTACAGTGTTATTCAGGGAGAATTGAGCCCGCAACGCTCTTACTCCCAACGAGGGAAATAAAGTTTCCCTTCAAGCCTTATTTTGAAAAGGGGCCCACAGAGCTTTGACCCTGATGTTTCCTTCTCTCTTTTGTACCGCCAGGTGCTTTAGAAAGGAGATACTTGAGTTGTTTCCACTTGCAACAATCTAGAGGTTTAACCAAAGAAGGCCTTCACTGCCCATGACTCGGCATCTAGCTGTTGCTAACGCTGCTTTGCTCACAAAGGCTCGAACACAGAGGCCGTCATTCTTGTACTTTTCGTATCCTAGTGCAGACCGCAAGTACTAAGAGGCATGGAATGCTTCCTAGAGCTCAGGAACCACACAGAATAACTCTACATGGATTCTGCTACATGCCAATCTGTGTCAGGATCCAAGAAGAACGTTAGCTTGAGACTGGTGGTCAAACGGGTTCTCCAATTCACTGAAGATGACTGAAGGATGAGCACCTAGCAAAGAATGGCAACCTCCAAGTTTCTTTCTTAGAAACTCACTTGTCATCACAAAGGCAATTGTGCTATGAAGGGAACATGTGCAACTACAGTGTTTCTCAGGGGGAATTCAGCCCGCAACTCTATAAATCCCAATGATGAAACTAAAGTTTCCTTTCAAGCCTTATTTACAAAAGACCCGCAGAGCATTGACCCTGCTGTTTCTTTCTCTATTTTGTACCTCAACGGTGCTTTAGACGGGAGATACTTGAGTTGTTTCAACTTACAACATTCTAGAGGTTTATCACAAGAAGCCTTTCACTTCCCAACACTCGGCATCTAGCTGTTCTCAATGCTGCACTGCTCCGAACCCCAAACACACAAGCCGTCCTCTTGAAAGTTTCTCATCCTAGTGCAGATCCGACAGTACTGAGACCTGGAATGCTTCCTAGAGCTCAAGAACCACACGGAACAACGCTACATGGATTCACTTGCAAGCCAATCTGTGGCATGATAGAAGAGGTAGACTAGCATGAGGCTAGTGTTCAAACGGGTCGCCAAGTCACTGAAGATTACTGAAGGATGAGCACCTAGCAAAGAATGGCAACCTCCAAGTTCCTTGCCTAGAAACACACTTGGCATCACAAAGGCAATTGTGCTATGAAGGGAGCATGTGCAACTACAGTGTTTCTCAGGGAGAATTGAGCCCGCAACGCTCTTACTCCCAACGAGGGAAATCAAGTTTCCCTTCAAGCCTTATTTTGAAAAGGGGCCCACAGAGCTTTGACCCTGATGTTTCCTTCTCTCTTTTGTACCGCCAGGTGCTTTAGAAAGGAGATACTTGAGTTGTTTCCACTTGCAACAATCTAGAGGTTTAACCAAAGAAGGCCTTCACTGCCCATGACTCGGCATCTAGCTGTTCCCAACGCTGCATTGCTCAGAAAGGCCCAAACACACAGGTCGTCCTACTTGTACTTTTCGCACCCTAGTGCAGGACTGCCAGTACTAAGAGACCCGGAATGCATCCTAGAGCTCAGAAACCACACCGAAGAACGCTCCATGGATTCTGCTGCATGCCAATCTGTGGCAGGATACAAGAGGAACGTTAGCTTGAGGCTAGCTGTCCAACGGGTTCTCCAATTCACTGACGATGACTGAAGGATGAGCACCTAGCATAGAATGGCAACCTACAAGTTTCTTGCCTAGAAACTCACTTGTCATCACGTAGGCAATTGTGCTATGAAGGGAGCATGTGCAACTACAGTGTTTCTCGGGGAGAATTGAGCCCACAACTCTCTAAATCCCAAAGAGGAAAATAAAGTTTCCTTTCAAGCCTTATTTTCAAAAGGGTCGCAGAGCATTATCCCTGCAGTTTCCTTCTCTCTTTTGTATCTCAAAGGTGCTTTCGAAGGGAGATACTGAGTTGTTTCAACTTACCACATTCTAGAGGTTTATCAAAAGAAGCCCTTCACTTCCCATGACTCGGCCTCTAGCTGTTCCCAACTCTTCAATGCTCAGAACTCCCCTAACACACAAGCCATCCTCTTGAAAGTTTCTCATCCTAGTGCAGATCCAACAGTACTAAGAGACCGGGAAGGCTTCCTAGAGCTCAAGAACCACACTGAAGAACTCGACATGGATTCTGCTGCATGCCAATCTGTGGCAGGATCCACGAAGAACGTTAGCTTGAGGCTAGTGGCCAAACGGGTTCTCCAATTCACTGAAGATTACCGAAGGATGAGCACCTAGCAAAGAATGGCAACCTCCAAGTTTCTTTCCAGGAAACTCACTTGTCATCACGTAGGCAATTGTGCTATGAAGGGAGCATGTGCAACTACAGTGTTATTCAGGGAGAATTGAGCCCGCAACTCTCTTACTCCCAATGAGGAAACCCAAGTTCCCCTTCAAGCCTTATATTGAAAAGGGCCCACAGAGCTTTGACCCTGATGTTTCCTTCTCTCTTTTGTACCTCCAGGTGCTTTAGAAAGGAGATACGTGAGTTGTTTCCACTTGCAACAATCTAGAGGTTTAACCAAAGAAGTCCTTCACTGCCCATGACTCGGCATCTAGCTGTTGCTAACGCTGCTTTGCTCACAAAGGCTCGAACACAGAGGCCGTCATTCTTGTACTTTTCGTATCCTAGTGCAGACCGCCAGTACTAAGAGGCATGGAATGCATCCTAGAGCTCAGGAACCACACAGAATAACTCTACATGGATTCTGCTACATGCCAATCTGTGTCAGGATCCAAGAAGAACGTTAGCTTGAGACTGGTGGTCAAACGGGTTCTCCAATTCACTGAAGATTACCGAAGGATGAGCACCTAGCAAAGAATGGCAACCTCCAAGTTTCTTTCCAGGAAACTCACTTGTCATCACGTAGGCAATTGTGCTATGAAGGGAGCATGTGCAACTACAGTGTTTCTCAGGGAGAATTGAGCCCGCAACTCTCTTACTCCCAATGAGAAAACCCAAGTTCCCCTTCAAGCCTTATATTGAAAAGGGCCCACAGAGCTTTGACCCTGATGTTTCCTTCTCTCTTTTGTACCTCCAGGTGCTTTAGAAAGGAGATACGTGAGTTGTTTCCACTTGCAACAATCTAGAGGTTTAACCAAAGAAGTCCTTCACTGCCCATGACTCGGCATCTAGCTGTTGCTAACACTGCTTTGCTCACAAAGGCTCGAACACAGAGGCCGTCATTCTTGTACTTTTCGTATCCTAGTGCAGACCGCCAGTACTAAGAGGCATGGAATGCTTCCTAGAGCTCAGGAACCACACAGAATAACTCTACATGGATTCTGCTACATGCCAATCTGTGTCAGGATCCAAGAAGAACGTTAGCTTGAGACTGGTGGTCAAACGGGTTCTCCAATTCACTGAAGATGACTGAAGGATGAGCACCTAGCAAAGAATGGCAACCTCCAAGTTTCTTTCTTAGAAACTCACTTGTCATCACAAAGGCAATTGTGCTATGAAGGGAACATGTGCAACTACAGTGTTTCTCAGGGGGAATTCAGCCCGCAACTCTATAAATCCCAATGATGAAACTAAAGTTTCCTTTCAAGCCTTATTTACAAAAGACCCGCAGAGCATTGACCCTGCTGTTTCTTTCTCTATTTTGTACCTCAACGGTGCTTTAGACGGGAGATACTTGAGTTGTTTCAACTTACAACATTCTAGAGGTTTATCACAAGAAGCCTTTCACTTCCCAACACTCGGCATCTAGCTGTTCTCAACGCTGCACTGCTCCGAACCCCAAACACACAAGCCGTCCTCTTGAAAGTTTCTCATCCTAGTGCAGATCCGACAGTACTGAGACCTGGAATGCTTCCTAGAGCTCAAGAACCACACGGAACAACGCTACATGGATTCACTTGCAAGCCAATCTGTGGCATGATAGAAGAGGTAGACTAGCATGAGGCTAGTGTTCAAACGGGTCGCCAAGTCACTGAAGATTACTGAAGGATGAGCACCTAGCAAAGAATGGCAACCTCCAAGTTCCTTGCCTAGAAACACACTTGGCATCACAAAGGCAATTGTGCTATGAAGGGAGCATGTGCAACTACAGTGTTTCTCAGGGAGAATTGAGCCCGCAACGCTCTTACTCCCAACGAGGGAAATCAAGTTTCCCTTCAAGCCTTATTTTGAAAAGGGGCCCACAGAGCTTTGACCCTGATGTTTCCTTCTCTCTTTTGTACCGCCAGGTGCTTTAGAAAGGAGATACTTGAGTTGTTTCCACTTGCAACAATCTAGAGGTTTAACCAAAGAAGGCCTTCACTGCCCATGACTCGGCATCTAGCTGTTCCCAACGCTGCATTGCTCAGAAAGGCCCAAACACACAGGTCGTCCTACTTGTACTTTTCGCACCCTAGTGCAGAACTGCCAGTACTAAGAGACCCGGAATGCATCCTAGAGCTCAGGAACCACACCGAAGAACGCTCCATGGATTCTGCTGCATGCCAATCTGTGGCAGGATACAAGAGGAACGTTAGCTTGAGGCTAGCTGTCAAACGGGTTCTCCAATTCACTGACGATGACTGAAGGATGAGCACCTAGCATAGAATGGCAACCTCCAAGTTTCTTGCCTAGAAACTCACTTGTCATCACGTAGGCAATTGTGCTATGAAGGGAGCATGTGCAACTACAGTGTTTCTCGGGGAGAATTGAGCCCACAACTCTCTAAATCCCAAAGAGGAAAATAAAGTTTCCTTTCAAGCCTTATTTTCAAAAGGGCCGCAGAGCATTGTCCCTGCAGTTTCCTTCTCTCTTTTGTATCTCAAAGGTGCTTTCGAAGGGAGATACTGAGTTGTTTCAACTTACCACATTCTAGAGGTTTATCAAAAGAAGCCCTTCACTTCCCATGACTCGGCCTCTAGCTGTTCCCAACTCTTCAATGCTCAGAACTCCCCTAACACACAGGCCGTCCTCTTGAAAGTTTCTCATCCTAGTGCAGATCCAACAGTACTAAGAGACCGGGAAGGCTTCCTAGAGCTCAAGAACCACACTGAAGAACTCGACATGGATTCTGCTGCATGCCAATCTGTGGCAGGATCCACGAAGAACGTTAGCTTGAGGCTAGTGGCCAAACGGGTTCTCCAATTCACTGAAGATTACCGAAGGATGAGCACCTAGCAAAGAATGGCAACCTCCAAGTTTCTTTCCAGGAAACTCACTTGTCATCACGTAGGCAATTGTGCTATGAAGGGAGCATGTGCAACTACAGTGTTATTCAGGGAGAATTGAGCCCGCAACTCTCTTACTCCCAATGAGGAAACCCAAGTTCCCCTTCAAGCCTTATATTGAAAAGGGCCCACAGAGCTTTGACCCTGATGTTTCCTTCTCTCTTTTGTACCTCCAGGTGCTTTAGAAAGGAGATACGTGAGTTGTTTCCACTTGCAACAATCTAGAGGTTTAACCAAAGAAGTCCTTCACTGCCCATGACTCGGCATCTAGCTGTTGCTAACGCTGCTTTGCTCACAAAGGCTCGAACACAGAGGCCGTCATTCTTGTACTTTTCGTATCCTAGTGCAGACCGCCAGTACTAAGAGGCATGGAATGCATCCTAGAGCTCAGGAACCACACAGAATAACTCTACATGGATTCTGCTACATGCCAATCTGTGTCAGGATCCAAGAAGAACGTTAGCTTGAGACTGGTGGTCAAACGGGTTCTCCAATTCAATGAAGATTACCGAAGGATGAGCACCTAGCAAAGAATGACAACCTCCAAGTTTCTTTCCAGGAAACTCACTTGTCATCACGTAGGCAATTGTGCTATGAAGGGAGCATGTGCAACTACAGTGTTATTCAGGGAGAATTGAGCCCGCAACTCTCTTACTCCCAACGAGGGAAATAAAGTTTCCCTTCAAGCCTTATTTTGAAAAGGGGCCCACAGAGCTTTGACCCTGATGTTTCCTTCTCTCTTTTGTACCGCCAGGTGCTTTAGAAAGGAGATACTTGAGTTGTTTCCACTTGCAACAATCTAGAGGTTTAACCAAAGAAGGCCTTCACTGCCCATGACTCGGCATCTAGCTGTTGCTAACGCTGCTTTGCTCACAAAGGCTCGAACACAGAGGCCGTCATTCTTGTACTTTTCGTATCCTAGTGCAGACCGCAAGTACTAAGAGGCATGGAATGCTTCCTAGAGCTCAGGAACCACACAGAATAACTCTACATGGATTCTGCTACATGCCAATCTGTGTCAGGATCCAAGAAGAACGTTAGCTTGAGACTGGTGGTCAAACGGGTTCTCCAATTCACTGAAGATGACTGAAGGATGAGCACCTAGCAAAGAATGGCAACCTCCAAGTTTCTTTCTTAGAAACTCACTTGTCATCACAAAGGCAATTGTGCTATGAAGGGAACATGTGCAACTACAGTGTTTCTCAGGGGGAATTCAGCCCGCAACTCTATAAATCCCAATGATGAAACTAAAGTTTCCTTTCAAGCCTTATTTACAAAAGACCCGCAGAGCATTGACCCTGCTGTTTCTTTCTCTATTTTGTACCTCAACGGTGCTTTAGACGGGAGATACTTGAGTTGTTTCAACTTACAACATTCTAGAGGTTTATCACAAGAAGCCTTTCACTTCCCAACACTCGGCATCTAGCTGTTCTCAACGCTGCACTGCTCCGAACCCCAAACACACAAGCCGTCCTCTTGAAAGTTTCTCATCCTAGTGCAGATCCGACAGTACTGAGACCTGGAATGCTTCCTAGAGCTCAAGAACCACACGGAACAACGCTACATGGATTCACTTGCAAGCCAATCTGTGGCATGATAGAAGAGGTAGACTAGCATGAGGCTAGTGTTCAAACGGGTCGCCAAGTCACTGAAGATTACTGAAGGATGAGCACCTAGCAAAGAATGGCAACCTCCAAGTTCCTTGCCTAGAAACACACTTGGCATCACAAAGGCAATTGTGCTATGAAGGGAGCATGTGCAACTACAGTGTTTCTCAGGGAGAATTGAGCCCGCAACGCTCTTACTCCCAACGAGGGAAATCAAGTTTCCCTTCAAGCCTTATTTTGAAAAGGGGCCCACAGAGCTTTGACCCTGATGTTTCCTTCTCTCTTTTGTACCGCCAGGTGCTTTAGAAAGGAGATACTTGAGTTGTTTCCACTTGCAACAATCTAGAGGTTTAACCAAAGAAGGCCTTCACTGCCCATGACTCGGCATCTAGCTGTTCCCAACGCTGCATTGCTCAGAAAGGCCCAAACACACAGGTCGTCCTACTTGTACTTTTCGCACCCTAGTGCAGAACTGCCAGTACTAAGAGACCCGGAATGCATCCTAGAGCTCAGGAACCACACCGAAGAACGCTCCATGGATTCTGCTGCATGCCAATCTGTGGCAGGATACAAGAGGAACGTTAGCTTGAGGCTAGCTGTCAAACGGGTTCTCCAATTCACTGACGATGACTGAAGGATGAGCACCTAGCATAGAATGGCAACCTCCAAGTTTCTTGCCTAGAAACTCACTTGTCATCACGTAGGCAATTGTGCTATGAAGGGAGCATGTGCAACTACAGTGTTTCTCGGGGAGAATTGAGCCCACAACTCTCTAAATCCCAAAGAGGAAAATAAAGTTTCCTTTCAAGCCTTATTTTCAAAAGGGCCGCAGAGCATTGTCCCTGCAGTTTCCTTCTCTCTTTTGTATCTCAAAGGTGCTTTCGAAGGGAGATACTGAGTTGTTTCAACTTACAACATTCTAGAGGTTTATCAAAAGAAGCCCTTCACTTCCCATGACTCGGCCTCTAGCTGTTCCCAACTCTTCAATGCTCAGAACTCCCCTAACACACAAGCCGTCCTCTTGAAAGTTTCTCATCCTAGTGCAGATCCAACAGTACTAAGAGACCGGGAAGGCTTCCTAGAGCTCAAGAACCACACTGAATAACTCGACATGGATTCTGCTGCATGCCAATCTGTGGCAGGATCCACGAAAAACGTTAGCTTGAGGCTAGTGGCCAAACGGGTTCTCCAATTCACTGAAGATTACCGAAGGATGAGCACCTAGCAAAGAATGGCAACCTCCAAGTTTCTTTCCAGGAAACTCACTTGTCATCACGTAGGCAATTGTGCTATGAAGGGAGCATGTGCAACTACAGTGTTATTCAGGGAGAATTGAGCCCGCAACTCTCTTACTCCCAATGAGGAAACCCAAGTTCCCCTTCAAGCCTTATATTGAAAAGGGCCCACAGAGCTTTGACCCTGATGTTTCCTTCTCTCTTTTGTACCTCCAGGTGCTTTAGAAAGGAGATACGTGAGTTGTTTCCACTTGCAACAATCTAGAGGTTTAACCAAAGAAGTCCTTCACTGCCCATGACTCGGCATCTAGCTCTTGCTAACGCTGCTTTGCTCACAAAGGCTCGAACACAGAGGCCATCATTCTTGTACTTTTCGTATCCTAGTGCAGACCGCCAGTACTAAGAGGCATGGAATGCTTCCTAGAGCTCAGGAACCACACAGAATAACTCTACATGGATTCTGCTACATGCCAATCTGTGTCAGGATCCAAGAAGAACGTTAGCTTGAGACTGGTGGTCAAACGGGTTCTCCAATTCACTGAAGATGACTGAAGGATGAGCACCTAGCAAAGAATGGCAACCTCCAAGTTTCTTTCTTAGAAACTCACTTGTCATCACAAAGGCAATTGTGCTATGAAGGGAACATGTGCAACTACAGTGTTTCTCAGGGGGAATTCAGCCCGCAACTCTATAAATCCCAATGATGAAACTAAAGTTTCCTTTCAAGCCTTATTTACAAAAGACCCGCAGAGCATTGACCCTGCTGTTTCTTTCTCTATTTTGTACCTCAACGGTGCTTTAGACGGGAGATACTTGAGTTGTTTCAACTTACAACATTCTAGAGGTTTATCACAAGAAGCCTTTCACTTCCCAACACTCGGCATCTAGCTGTTCTCAACGCTGCACTGCTCCGAACCCCAAACACACAAGCCGTCCTCTTGAAAGTTTCTCATCCTAGTGCAGATCCGACAGTACTGAGACCTGGAATGCTTCCTAGAGCTCAAGAACCACACGGAACAACGCTACATGGATTCACTTGCAAGCCAATCTGTGGCATGATAGAAGAGGTAGACTAGCATGAGGCTAGTGTTCAAACGGGTCGCCAAGTCACTGAAGATTACTGAAGGATGAGCACCTAGCAAAGAATGGCAACCTCCAAGTTCCTTGCCTAGAAACACACTTGGCATCACAAAGGCAATTGTGCTATGAAGGGAGCATGTGCAACTACAGTGTTTCTCAGGGAGAATTGAGCCCGCAACGCTCTTACTCCCAACGAGGGAAATCAAGTTTCCCTTCAAGCCTTATTTTGAAAAGGGGCCCACAGAGCTTTGACCCTGATGTTTCCTTCTCTCTTTTGTACCGCCAGGTGCTTTAGAAAGGAGATACTTGAGTTGTTTCCACTTGCAACAATCTAGAGGTTTAACCAAAGAAGGCCTTCACTGCCCATGACTCGGCATCTAGCTGTTCCCAACGCTGCATTGCTCAGAAAGGCCCAAACACACAGGTCGTCCTACTTGTACTTTTCGCACCCTAGTGCAGGACTGCCAGTACTAAGAGAACCGGAATGCATCCTAGAGCTCAGGAACCACACCGAAGAACGCTCCATGGATTCTGCTGCATGCCAATCTGTGGCAGGATACAAGAGGAACGTTAGCTTGAGGCTAGCTGTCCAACGGGTTCTCCAATTCACTGACGATGACTGAAGGATGAGCACCTAGCATAGAATGGCAACCTACAAGTTTCTTGCCTAGAAACTCACTTGTCATCACGTAGGCAATTGTGCTATGAAGGGAGCATGTGCAACTACAGTGTTTCTCGGGGAGAATTGAGCCCACAACTCTCTAAATCCCAAAGAGGAAAATAAAGTTTCCTTTCAAGCCTTATTTTCAAAAGGGTCGCAGAGCATTGTCCCTGCAGTTTCCTTCTCTCTTTTGTATCTCAAAGGTGCTTTCGAAGGGAGATACTGAGTTGTTTCAACTTACCACATTCTAGAGGTTTATCAAAAGAAGCCCTTCACTTCCCATGACTCGGCCTCTAGCTGTTCCCAACTCTTCAATGCTCAGAACTCCCCTAACACACAAGCCGTCCTCTTGAAAGTTTCTCATCCTAGTGCAGATCCAACAGTACTAAGAGACCGGGAAGGCTTCCTAGAGCTCAAGAACCACACTGAAGAACTCGACATGGATTCTGCTGCATGCCAATCTGTGGCAGGATCCACGAAGAACGTTAGCTTGAGGCTAGTGGCCAAACGGGTTCTCCAATTCACTGAAGATTACCGAAGGATGAGCACCTAGCAAAGAATGGCAACCTCCAAGTTTCTTTCCAGGAAACTCACTTGTCATCACGTAGGCAATTGTGCTATGAAGGGAGCATGTGCAACTACAGTGTTATTCAGGGAGAATTGAGCCCGCAACTCTCTTACTCCCAATGAGGAAACCCAAGTTCCCCTTCAAGCCTTATATTGAAAAGGGCCCACAGAGCTTTGACCCTGATGTTTCCTTCTCTCTTTTGTACCTCCAGGTGCTTTAGAAAGGAGATACGTGAGTTGTTTCCACTTGCAACAATCTAGAGGTTTAACCAAAGAAGTCCTTCACTGCCCATGACTCGGCATCTAGCTGTTGCTAACGCTGCTTTGCTCACAAAGGCTCGAACACAGAGGCCGTCATTCTTGTACTTTTCGTATCCTAGTGCAGACCGCCAGTACTAAGAGGCATGGAATGCATCCTAGAGCTCAGGAACCACACAGAATAACTCTACATGGATTCTGCTACATGCCAATCTGTGTCAGGATCCAAGAAGAACGTTAGCTTGAGACTGGTGGTCAAACGGGTTCTCCAATTCACTGAAGATTACCGAAGGATGAGCACCTAGCAAAGAATGGCAACCTCCAAGTTTCTTTCCAGGAAACTCACTTGTCATCACGTAGGCAATTGTGCTATGAAGGGAGCATGTGCAACTACAGTGTTTCTCAGGGAGAATTGAGCCCGCAACTCTCTTACTCCCAATGAGAAAACCCAAGTTCCCCTTCAAGCCTTATATTGAAAAGGGCCCACAGAGCTTTGACCCTGATGTTTCCTTCTCTCTTTTGTACCTCCAGGTGCTTTAGAAAGGAGATACGTGAGTTGTTTCCACTTGCAACAATCTAGAGGTTTAACCAAAGAAGTCCTTCACTGCCCATGACTCGGCATCTAGCTGTTGCTAACACTGCTTTGCTCACAAAGGCTCGAACACAGAGGCCGTCATTCTTGTACTTTTCGTATCCTAGTGCAGACCGCCAGTACTAAGAGGCATGGAATGCTTCCTAGAGCTCAGGAACCACACAGAATAACTCTACATGGATTCTGCTACATGCCAATCTGTGTCAGGATCCAAGAAGAACGTTAGCTTGAGACTGGTGGTCAAACGGGTTCTCCAATTCACTGAAGATGACTGAAGGATGAGCACCTAGCAAAGAATGGCAACCTCCAAGTTTCTTTCTTAGAAACTCACTTGTCATCACAAAGGCAATTGTGCTATGAAGGGAACATGTGCAACTACAGTGTTTCTCAGGGGGAATTCAGCCCGCAACTCTATAAATCCCAATGATGAAACTAAAGTTTCCTTTCAAGCCTTATTTACAAAAGACCCGCAGAGCATTGACCCTGCTGTTTCTTTCTCTATTTTGTACCTCAACGGTGCTTTAGACGGGAGATACTTGAGTTGTTTCAACTTACAACATTCTAGAGGTTTATCACAAGAAGCCTTTCACTTCCCAACACTCGGCATCTAGCTGTTCTCAACGCTGCACTGCTCCGAACCCCAAACACACAAGCCGTCCTCTTGAAAGTTTCTCATCCTAGTGCAGATCCGACAGTACTGAGACCTGGAATGCTTCCTAGAGCTCAAGAACCACACGGAACAACGCTACATGGATTCACTTGCAAGCCAATCTGTGGCATGATAGAAGAGGTAGACTAGCATGAGGCTAGTGTTCAAACGGGTCGCCAAGTCACTGAAGATTACTGAAGGATGAGCACCTAGCAAAGAATGGCAACCTCCAAGTTCCTTGCCTAGAAACACACTTGGCATCACAAAGGCAATTGTGCTATGAAGGGAGCATGTGCAACTACAGTGTTTCTCAGGGAGAATTGAGCCCGCAACGCTCTTACTCCCAACGAGGGAAATCAAGTTTCCCTTCAAGCCTTATTTTGAAAAGGGGCCCACAAAGCTTTGACCATGATGTTTCCTTCTCTCTTTTGTACCGCCAGGTGCTTTAGAAAGGAGATACTTGAGTTGTTTCCACTTGCAACAATCTAGAGGTTTAACCAAAGAAGGCCTTCACTGCCCATGACTCGGCATCTAGCTGTTCCCAACGCTGCATTGCTCAGAAAGGCCCAAACACACAGGTCGTCCTACTTGTACTTTTCGCACCCTAGTGCAGAACTGCCAGTACTAAGAGACCCGGAATGCATCCTAGAGCTCAGGAACCACACCGAAGAACGCTCCATGGATTCTGCTGCATGCCAATCTGTGGCAGGATACAAGAGGAACGTTAGCTTGAGGCTAGCTGTCAAACGGGTTCTCCAATTCACTGACGATGACTGAAGGATGAGCACCTAGCATAGAATGGCAACCTCCAAGTTTCTTGCCTAGAAACTCACTTGTCATCACGTAGGCAATTGTGCTATGAAGGGAGCATGTGCAACTACAGTGTTTCTCGGGGAGAATTGAGCCCACAACTCTCTAAATCCCAAAGAGGAAAATAAAGTTTCCTTTCAAGCCTTATTTTCAAAAGGGCCGCAGAGCATTGTCCCTGCAGTTTCCTTCTCTCTTTTGTATCTCAAAGGTGCTTTCGAAGGGAGATACTGAGTTGTTTCAACTTACAACATTCTAGAAGTTTATCAAAAGAAGCCCTTCACTTCCCATGACTCGGCCTCTAGCTGTTCCCAACTCTTCAATGCTCAGAACTCCCCTAACACACAAGCCGTCCTCTTGAAAGTTTCTCATCCTAGTGCAGATCCAACAGTACTAAGAGACCGGGAAGGCTTCCTAGAGCTCAAGAACCACACTGAAGAACTCGACATGGATTCTGCTGCATGCCAATCTGTGGCAGGATCCACGAAGAACGTTAGCTTGAGGCTAGTGGCCAAACGGGTTCTCCAATTCACTGAAGATTACCGAAGGATGAGCACCTAGCAAAGAATGGCAACCTCCAAGTTTCTTTCCAGGAAACTCACTTGTCATCACGTAGGCAATTGTGCTATGAAGGGAGCATGTGCAACTACAGTGTTATTCAGGGAGAATTGAGCCCGCAACTCTCTTACTCCCAATGAGGAAACCCAAGTTCCCCTTCAAGCCTTATATTGAAAAGGGCCCACAGAGCTTTGACCCTGATGTTTCCTTCTCTCTTTTGTACCTCCAGGTGCTTTAGAAAGGAGATACGTGAGTTGTTTCCACTTGCAACAATCTAGAGGTTTAACCAAAGAAGTCCTTCACTGCCCATGACTCGGCATCTAGCTGTTGCTAACGCTGCTTTGCTCACAAAGGCTCGAACACAGAGGCCGTCATTCTTGTACTTTTCGTATCCTAGTGCAGACCGCCAGTACTAAGAGGCATGGAATGCATCCTAGAGCTCAGGAACCACACAGAATAACTCTACATGGATTCTGCTACATGCCAATCTGTGTCAGGATCCAAGAAGAACGTTAGCTTGAGACTGGTGGTCAAACGGGTTCTCCAATTCACTGAAGATTACCGAAGGATGAGCACCTAGCAAAGAATGGCAACCTCCAAGTTTCTTTCCAGGAAACTCACTTGTCATCACGTAGGCAATTGTGCTATGAAGGGAGCATGTGCAACTACAGTGTTTCTCAGGGAGAATTGAGCCCGCAACTCTCTTACTCCCAATGAGAAAACCCAAGTTCCCCTTCAAGCCTTATATTGAAAAGGGCCCACAGAGCTTTGACCCTGATGTTTCCTTCTCTCTTTTGTACCTCCAGGTGCTTTAGAAAGGAGATACGTGAGTTGTTTCCACTTGCAACAATCTAGAGGTTTAACCAAAGAAGTCCTTCACTGCCCATGACTCGGCATCTAGCTGTTGCTAACACTGCTTTGCTCACAAAGGCTCGAACACAGAGGCCGTCATTCTTGTACTTTTCGTATCCTAGTGCAGACCGCCAGTACTAAGAGGCATGGAATGCTTCCTAGAGCTCAGGAACCACACAGAATAACTCTACATGGATTCTGCTACATGCCAATCTGTGTCAGGATCCAAGAAGAACGTTAGCTTGAGACTGGTGGTCAAACGGGTTCTCCAATTCACTGAAGATGACTGAAGGATGAGCACCTAGCAAAGAATGGCAACCTCCAAGTTTCTTTCTTAGAAACTCACTTGTCATCACAAAGGCAATTGTGCTATGAAGGGAACATGTGCAACTACAGTGTTTCTCAGGGGGAATTCAGCCCGCAACTCTATAAATCCCAATGATGAAACTAAAGTTTCCTTTCAAGCCTTATTTACAAAAGACCCGCAGAGCATTGACCCTGCTGTTTCTTTCTCTATTTTGTACCTCAACGGTGCTTTAGACGGGAGATACTTGAGTTGTTTCAACTTACAACATTCTAGAGGTTTATCACAAGAAGCCTTTCACTTCCCAACACTCGGCATCTAGCTGTTCTCAACGCTGCACTGCTCCGAACCCCAAACACACAAGCCGTCCTCTTGAAAGTTTCTCATCCTAGTGCAGATCCGACAGTACTGAGACCTGGAATGCTTCCTAGAGCTCAAGAACCACACGGAACAACGCTACATGGATTCACTTGCAAGCCAATCTGTGGCATGATAGAAGAGGTAGACTAGCATGAGGCTAGTGTTCAAACGGGTCGCCAAGTCACTGAAGATTACTGAAGGATGAGCACCTAGCAAAGAATGGCAACCTCCAAGTTCCTTGCCTAGAAACACACTTGGCATCACAAAGGCAATTGTGCTATGAAGGGAGCATGTGCAACTACAGTGTTTCTCAGGGAGAATTGAGCCCGCAACGCTCTTACTCCCAACGAGGGAAATCAAGTTTCCCTTCAAGCCTTATTTTGAAAAGGGGCCCACAGAGCTTTGACCATGATGTTTCCTTCTCTCTTTTGTACCGCCAGGTGCTTTAGAAAGGAGATACTTGAGTTGTTTCCACTTGCAACAATCTAGAGGTTTAACCAAAGAAGGCCTTCACTGCCCATGACTCGGCATCTAGCTGTTCCCAACGCTGCATTGCTCAGAAAGGCCCAAACACACAGGTCGTCCTACTTGTACTTTTCGCACCCTAGTGCAGAACTGCCAGTACTAAGAGACCCGGAATGCATCCTAGAGCTCAGGAACCACACCGAAGAACGCTCCATGGATTCTGCTGCATGCCAATCTGTGGCAGGATACAAGAGGAACGTTAGCTTGAGGCTAGCTGTCAAACGGGTTCTCCAATTCACTGACGATGACTGAAGGATGAGCACCTAGCATAGAATGGCAACCTCCAAGTTTCTTGCCTAGAAACTCACTTGTCATCACGTAGGCAATTGTGCTATGAAGGGAGCATGTGCAACTACAGTGTTTCTCGGGGAGAATTGAGCCCACAACTCTCTAAATCCCAAAGAGGAAAATAAAGTTTCCTTTCAAGCCTTATTTTCAAAAGGGCCGCAGAGCATTGTCCCTGCAGTTTCCTTCTCTCTTTTGTATCTCAAAGGTGCTTTCGAAGGGAGATACTGAGTTGTTTCAACTTACAACATTCTAGAAGTTTATCAAAAGAAGCCCTTCACTTCCCATGACTCGGCCTCTAGCTGTTCCCAACTCTTCAATGCTCAGAACTCCCCTAACACACAAGCCGTCCTCTTGAAAGTTTCTCATCCTAGTGCAGATCCAACAGTACTAAGAGACCGGGAAGGCTTCCTAGAGCTCAAGAACCACACTGAATAACTCGACATGGATTCTGCTGCATGCCAATCTGTGGCAGGATCCACGAAAAACGTTAGCTTGAGGCTAGTGGCCAAACGGGTTCTCCAATTCACTGAAGATTACCGAAGGATGAGCACCTAGCAAAGAATGGCAACCTCCAAGTTTCTTTCCAGGAAACTCACTTGTCATCACGTAGGCAATTGTGCTATGAAGGGAGCATGTGCAACTACAGTGTTATTCAGGGAGAATTGAGCCCGCAACTCTCTTACTCCCAATGAGGAAACCCAAGTTCCCCTTCAAGCCTTATATTGAAAAGGGCCCACAGAGCTTTGACCCTGATGTTTCCTTCTCTCTTTTGTACCTCCAGGTGCTTTAGAAAGGAGATACGTGAGTTGTTTCCACTTGCAACAATCTAGAGGTTTAACCAAAGAAGTCCTTCACTGCCCATGACTCGGCATCTAGCTGTTGCTAACGCTGCTTTGCTCACAAAGGCTCGAACACAGAGGCCGTCATTCTTGTACTTTTCGTATCCTAGTGCAGACCGCCAGTACTAAGAGGCATGGAATGCTTCCTAGAGCTCAGGAACCACACAGAATAACTCTACATGGATTCTGCTACATGCCAATCTGTGTCAGGATCCAAGAAGAACGTTAGCTTGAGACTGGTGGTCAAACGGGTTCTCCAATTCACTGAAGATGACTGAAGGATGAGCACCTAGCAAAGAATGGCAACCTCCAAGTTTCTTTCTTAGAAACTCACTTGTCATCACAAAGGCAATTGTGCTATGAAGGGAACATGTGCAACTACAGTGTTTCTCAGGGGGAATTCAGCCCGCAACTCTATAAATCCCAATGATGAAACTAAAGTTTCCTTTCAAGCCTTATTTACAAAAGACCCGCAGAGCATTGACTCTGCTGTTTCTTTCTCTATTTTGTACCTCAACGGTGCTTTAGACGGGAGATACTTGAGTTGTTTCAACTTACAACATTCTAGAGGTTTATCACAAGATGCCTTTCACTTCCCAACACTCGGCATCTAGCTGTTCTCAACGCTGCACTGCTCCGAACCCCAAACACACAAGCCGTCCTCTTGAAAGTTTCTCATCCTAGTGCAGATCCGACAGTACTGAGACCTGGAATGCTTCCTAGAGCTCAAGAACCACACGGAACAACGCTACATGGATTCACTTGCAAGCCAATCTGTGGCATGATAGAAGAGGTAGACTAGCATGAGGCTAGTGTTCAAACGGGTCGCCAAGTCACTGAAGATTACTGAAGGATGAGCACCTAGCAAAGAATGGCAACCTCCAAGTTCCTTGCCTAGAAACACACTTGGCATCACAAAGGCAATTGTGCTATGAAGGGAGCATGTGCAACTACAGTGTTTCTCAGGGAGAATTGAGCCCGCAACGCTCTTACTCCCAACGAGGGAAATCAAGTTTCCCTTCAAGCCTTATTTTGAAAAGGGGCCCACAGAGCTTTGACCCTGATGTTTCCTTCTCTCTTTTGTACCGCCAGGTGCTTTAGAAAGGAGATACTTGAGTTGTTTCCACTTGCAACAATCTAGAGGTTTAACCAAAGAAGGCCTTCACTGCCCATGACTCGGCATCTAGCTGTTCCCAACGCTGCATTGCTCAGAAAGGCCCAAACACACAGGTCGTCCTACTTGTACTTTTCGCACCCTAGTGCAGGACTGCCAGTACTAAGAGACCCGGAATGCATCCTAGAGCTCAGGAACCACACCGAAGAACGCTCCATGGATTCTGCTGCATGACAATCTGTGGCAGGATACAAGAGGAACGTTAGCTTGAGGCTAGCTGTCCAACGGGTTCTCCAATTCACTGACGATGACTGAAGGATGAGCACCTAGCATAGAATGGCAACCTCCAAGTTTCTTGCCTAGAAACTCACTTGTCATCACGTAGGCAATTGTGCTATGAAGGGAGCATGTGCAACTACAGTGTTTCTCGGGGAGAATTGAGCCCACAACTCTCTAAATCCCAAAGAGGAAAATAAAGTTTCCTTTCAAGCCTTATTTTCAAAAGGGTCGCAGAGCATTGTCCCTGCAGTTTCCTTCTCTCTTTTGTATCTCAAAGGTGCTTTCGAAGGGAGATACTGAGTTGTTTCAACTTACCACATTCTAGAGGTTTATCAAAAGAAGCCCTTCACTTCCCATGACTCGGCCTCTAGCTGTTCCCAACTCTTCAATGCTCAGAACTCCCCTAACACACAAGCCGTCCTCTTGAAAGTTTCTCATCCTAGTGCAGATCCAACAGTACTAAGAGACCGGGAAGGCTTCCTAGAGCTCAAGAACCACACTGAAGAACTCGACATGGATTCTGCTGCATGCCAATCTGTGGCAGGATCCACGAAGAACGTTAGCTTGAGGCTAGTGGCCAAACGGGTTCTCCAATTCACTGAAGATTACCGAAGGATGAGCACCTAGCAAAGAATGGCAACCTCCAAGTTTCTTTCCAGGAAACTCACTTGTCATCACGTAGGCAATTGTGCTATGAAGGGAGCATGTGCAACTACAGTGTTATTCAGGGAGAATTGAGCCCGCAACTCTCTTACTCCCAATGAGGAAACCCAAGTTCCCCTTCAAGCCTTATATTGAAAAGGGCCCACAGAGCTTGGACCCTGATGTTTCCTTCTCTCTTTTGTACCTCCAGGTGCTTTAGAAAGGAGATATGTGAGTTGTTTCCACTTGCAACAATCTAGAGGTTTAACCAAAGAAGTCCTTCACTGCCCATGACTCGGCATCTAGCTGTTGCTAACGCTGCTTTGCTCACAAAGGCTCGAACACAGAGGCCGTCATTCTTGTACTTTTCGTATCCTAGTGCAGACCGCCAGTACTAAGAGGCATGGAATGCATCCTAGAGCTCAGGAACCACACAGAATAACTCTACATGGATTCTGCTACATGCCAATCTGTGTCAGGATCCAAGAAGAACGTTAGCTTGAGACTGGTGGTCAAACGGGTTCTCCAATTCACTGAAGATTACCGAAGGATGAGCACCTAGCAAAGAATGGCAACCTGCAAGTTTCTTTCCAGGAAACTCACTTGTCATCACGTAGGCAATTGTGCTATGAAGGGAGCATGTGCAACTACAGTGTTTCTCAGGGAGAATTGAGCCCGCAACTCTCTTACTCCCAATGAGAAAACCCAAGTTCCCCTTCAAGCCTTATATTGAAAAGGGCCCACAGAGCTTTGACCCTGATGTTTCCTTCTCTCTTTTGTACCTCCAGGTGCTTTAGAAAGGAGATACGTGAGTTGTTTCCACTTGCAACAATCTAGAGGTTTAACCAAAGAAGTCCTTCACTGCCCATGACTCGGCATCTAGCTGTTGCTAACACTGCTTTGCTCACAAAGGCTCGAACACAGAGGCCGTCATTCTTGTACTTTTCGTATCCTAGTGCAGACCGCCAGTACTAAGAGGCATGGAATGCTTCCTAGAGCTCAGGAACCACACAGAATAACTCTACATGGATTCTGCTACATGCCAATCTGTGTCAGGATCCAAGAAGAACGTTAGCTTGAGACTGGTGGTCAAACGGGTTCTCCAATTCACTGAAGATGACTGAAGGATGAGCACCTAGCAAAGAATGGCAACCTCCAAGTTTCTTTCTTAGAAACTCACTTGTCATCACAAAGGCAATTGTGCTATGAAGGGAACATGTGCAACTACAGTGTTTCTCAGGGGGAATTCAGCCCGCAACTCTATAAATCCCAATGATGAAACTAAAGTTTCCTTTCAAGCCTTATTTACAAAAGACCCGCAGAGCATTGACCCTGCTGTTTCTTTCTCTATTTTGTACCTCAACGGTGCTTTAGACGGGAGATACTTGAGTTGTTTCAACTTACAACATTCTAGAGGTTTATCACAAGAAGCCTTTCACTTCCCAACACTCGGCATCTAGCTGTTCTCAACGCTGCACTGCTCCGAACCCCAAACACACAAGCCGTCCTCTTGAAAGTTTCTCATCCTAGTGCAGATCCGACAGTACTGAGACCTGGAATGCTTCCTAGAGCTCAAGAACCACACGGAACAACGCTACATGGATTCACTTGCAAGCCAATCTGTGGCATGATAGAAGAGGTAGACTAGCATGAGGCTAGTGTTCAAACGGGTCGCCAAGTCACTGAAGATTACTGAAGGATGAGCACCTAGCAAGAATGGCAACCTCCAAGTTCCTTGCCTAGAAACACACTTGGCATCACAAAGGCAATTGTGCTATGAAGGGAGCATGTGCAACTACAGTGTTTCTCAGGGAGAATTGAGCCCGCAACGCTCTTACTCCCAACGAGGGAAATCAAGTTTCCCTTCAAGCCTTATTTTGAAAAGGGGCCCACAGAACTTTGACCCTGATGTTTCCTTCTCTCTTTTGTACCGCCAGGTGCTTTAGAAAGGAGATACTTGAGTTGTTTCCACTTGCAACAATCTAGAGGTTTAACCAAAGAAGGCCTTCACTGCCCATGACTCGGCATCTAGCTGTTCCCAACGCTGCATTGCTCAGAAAGGCCCAAACACACAGGTCGTCCTACTTGTACTTTTCGCACCCTAGTGCAGGACTGCCAGTACTAAGAGACCCGGAATGCATCCTAGAGCTCAGGAACCACACCGAAGAACGCTCCATGGATTCTGCTGCATGCCAATCTGTGGCAGGATACAAGAGGAACGTTAGCTTGAGGCTAGCTGTTAAACGGGTTCTCCAATTCACTGACGATGACTGAAGGATGAGCACCTAGCATAGAATGGCAACCTCCAAGTTTCTTGCCTAGAAACTCACTTGTCATCACGTAGGCAATTGTGCTATGAAGGGAGCATGTGCAACTACAGTGTTTCTCGGGGAGAATTGAGCCCACAACTCTCTAAATCCCAAAGAGGAAAATAAAGTTTCCTTTCAAGCCTTATTTTCAAAAGGGCCGCAGAGCATTGTCCCTGCAGTTTCCTTCTCTCTTTTGTATCTCAAAGGTGCTTTCGAAGGGAGATACTGAGTTGTTTCAACTTACAACATTCTAGAGGTTTATCAAAAGAAGCCCTTCACTTCCCATGACTCGGCCTCTAGCTGTTCCCAACTCTTCAATGCTCAGAACTCCCCTAACACACAAGCCGTCCTCTTGAAAGTTTCTCATCCTAGTGCAGATCCAACAGTACTAAGAGACCGGGAAGGCTTCCTAGAGCTTAAGAACCACACTGAATAACTCTACATGGATTCTGCTACATGCCAATCTGTGTCAGGATCCAAGAAGAACGTTAGCTTGAGACTGGTGGTCAAACGGGTTCTCCAATTCACTGAAGATTACCGAAGGATGAGCACCTAGCAAAGAATGGCAACCTCCAAGTTTCTTTCCAGGAAACTCACTTGTCATCACGTAGGCAATTGTGCTATGAAGGGAGCATGTGCAACTACAGTGTTATTCAGGGAGAATTGAGCCCGCAACTCTCTTACTCCCAATGAGGAAACCCAAGTTCCCCTTCAAGCCTTATATTGAAAAGGGCCCACAGAGCTTGGACCCTGATGTTTCCTTCTCTCTTTTGTACCTCCAGGTGCTTTAGAAAGGAGATACGTGAGTTGTTTCCACTTGCAACAATCTAGAGGTTTAACCAAAGAAGTCCTTCACTGCCCATGACTCGGCATCTAGCTGTTGCTAACGCTGCTTTGCTCACAAAGGCTCGAACACAGAGGCCGTCATTCTTGTACTTTTCGTATCCTAGTGCAGACCGCCAGTACTAAGAGGCATGGAATGCATCCTAGAGCTCAGGAACCACACAGAATAACTCTACATGGATTCTGCTACATGCCAATCTGTGTCAGGATCCAAGAAGAACGTTAGCTTGAGACTGGTGGTCAAACGGGTTCTCCAATTCACTGAAGATTACCGAAGGATGAGCACCTAGCAAAGAATGGCAACCTCCAAGTTTCTTTCCAGGAAACTCACTTGTCATCACGTAGGCAATTGTGCTATGAAGGGAGCATGTGCAACTACAGTGTTATTCAGGGAGAATTGAGCCCGCAACTCTCTTACTCCCAATGAGGAAACCCAAGTTCCCCTTCACGCCTTATATTGAAAAGGGCCCACAGAGCTTTGACCCTGATGTTTCCTTCTCTCTTTTGTACCTCCAGGTGCTTTAGAAAGGAGATACGTGAGTTGTTTCCACTTGCAACAATCTAGAGGTTTAACCAAAGAAGTCCTTCACTGCCCATGACTCGGCATCTAGCTGTTGCTAACACTGCTTTGCTCACAAAGGCTCGAACACAGAGGCCGTCATTCTTGTACTTTTCGTATCCTAGTGCAGACCGCCAGTACTAAGAGGCATGGAATGCTTCCTAGAGCTCAGGAACCACACAGAATAACTCTACATGGATTCTGCTACATGCCAATCTGTGTCAGGATCCAAGAAGAACGTTAGCTTGAGACTGGTGGTCAAACGGGTTCTCCAATTCACTGAAGATGACTGAAGGATGAGCACCTAGCAAAGAATGGCAACCTCCAAGTTTCTTTCTTAGAAACTCACTTGTCATCACAAAGGCAATTGTGCTATGAAGGGAACATGTGCAACTACAGTGTTTCTCAGGGGGAATTCAGCCCGCAACTCTATAAATCCCAATGATGAAACTAAAGTTTCCTTTCAAGCCTTATTTACAAAAGACCCGCAGAGCATTGACCCTGCTGTTTCTTTCTCTATTTTGTACCTCAACGGTGCTTTAGACGGGAGATACTTGAGTTGTTTCAACTTACAACATTCTAGAGGTTTATCACAAGAAGCCTTTCACTTCCCAACACTCGGCATCTAGCTGTTCTCAACGCTGCACTGCTCCGAACCCCAAACACACAAGCCGTCCTCTTGAAAGTTTCTCATCCTAGTGCAGATCCGACAGTACTGAGACCTGGAATGCTTCCTAGAGCTCAAGAACCACACGGAACAACGCTACATGGATTCACTTGCAAGCCAATCTGTGGCATGATAGAAGAGGTAGACTAGCATGAGGCTAGTGTTCAAACGGGTCGCCAAGTCACTGAAGATTACTGAAGGATGAGCACCTAGCAAGAATGGCAACCTCCAAGTTCCTTGCCTAGAAACACACTTGGCATCACAAAGGCAATTGTGCTATGAAGGGAGCATGTGCAACTACAGTGTTTCTCAGGGAGAATTGAGCCCGCAACGCTCTTACTCCCAACGAGGGAAATCAAGTTTCCCTTCAAGCCTTATTTTGAAAAGGGGCCCACAGAACTTTGACCCTGATGTTTCCTTCTCTCTTTTGTACCGCCAGGTGCTTTAGAAAGGAGATACTTGAGTTGTTTCCACTTGCAACAATCTAGAGGTTTAACCAAAGAAGGCCTTCACTGCCCATGACTCGGCATCTAGCTGTTCCCAACGCTGCATTGCTCAGAAAGGCCCAAACACACAGGTCGTCCTACTTGTACTTTTCGCACCCTAGTGCAGGACTGCCAGTACTAAGAGACCCGGAATGCATCCTAGAGCTCAGGAACCACACCGAAGAACGCTCCATGGATTCTGCTGCATGCCAATCTGTGGCAGGATACAAGAGGAACGTTAGCTTGAGGCTAGCTGTCAAACGGGTTCTCCAATTCACTGCCGATGACTGAAGGATGAGCACCTAGCATAGAATGGCAACCTCCAAGTTTCTTGCCTAGAAACTCACTTGTCATCACGTAGGCAATTGTGCTATGAAGGGAGCATGTGCAACTACAGTGTTTCTCGGGGAGAATTGAGCCCACAACTCTCTAAATCCCAAAGAGGAAAATAAAGTTTCCTTTCAAGCCTTATTTTCAAAAGGGCCGCAGAGCATTGTCCCTGCAGTTTCCTTCTCTCTTTTGTATCTCAAAGGTGCTTTCGAAGGGAGATACTGAGTTGTTTCAACTTACAACATTCTAGAGGTTTATCAAAAGAAGCCCTTCACTTCCCATGACTCGGCCTCTAGCTGTTCCCAACTCTTCAATGCTCAGAACTCCCCTAACACACAAGCCGTCCTCTTGAAAGTTTCTCATCCTAGTGCAGATCCAACAGTACTAAGAGACCGGGAAGGCTTCCTAGAGCTTAAGAACCACACTGAATAACTCTACATGGATTCTGCTACATGCCAATCTGTGTCAGGATCCAAGAAGAACGTTAGCTTGAGACTGGTGGTCAAACGGGTTCTCCAATTCACTGAAGATTACCGAAGGATGAGCACCTAGCAAAGAATGGCAACCTCCAAGTTTCTTTCCAGGAAACTCACTTGTCATCACGTAGGCAATTGTGCTATGAAGGGAGCATGTGCAACTACAGTGTTATTCAGGGAGAATTGAGCCCGCAACTCTCTTACTCCCAATGAGGAAACCCAAGTTCCCCTTCAAGCCTTATATTGAAAAGGGCCCACAGAGCTTGGACCCTGATGTTTCCTTCTCTCTTTTGTACCTCCAGGTGCTTTAGAAAGGAGATACGTGAGTTGTTTCCACTTGCAACAATCTAGAGGTTTAACCAAAGAAGTCCTTCACTGCCCATGACTCGGCATCTAGCTGTTGCTAACGCTGCTTTGCTCACAAAGGCTCGAACACAGAGGCCGTCATTCTTGTACTTTTCGTATCCTAGTGCAGACCGCCAGTACTAAGAGGCATGGAATGCATCCTAGAGCTCAGGAACCACACAGAATAACTCTACATGGATTCTGCTACATGCCAATCTGTGTCAGGATCCAAGAAGAACGTTAGCTTGAGACTGGTGGTCAAACGGGTTCTCCAATTCACTGAAGATTACCGAAGGATGAGCACCTAGCAAAGAATGGCAACCTCCAAGTTTCTTTCCAGGAAACTCACTTGTCATCACGTAGGCAATTGTGCTATGAAGGGAGCATGTGCAACTACAGTGTTATTCAGGGAGAATTGAGCCCGCAACTCTCTTACTCCCAATGAGGAAACCCAAGTTCCCCTTCACGCCTTATATTGAAAAGGGCCCACAGAGCTTTGACCCTGATGTTTCCTTCTCTCTTTTGTACCTCCAGGTGCTTTAGAAAGGAGATACGTGAGTTGTTTCCACTTGCAACAATCTAGAGGTTTAACCAAAGAAGTCCTTCACTGCCCATGACTCGGCATCTAGCTGTTGCTAACGCTGCTTTGCTCACAAAGGCTCGAACACAGAGGCCGTCATTCTTGTACTTTTCGTATCCTAGTGCAGACCGCCAGTACTAAGAGGCATGGAATGCTTCCTAGAGCTCAGGAACCACACAGAATAACTCTACATGGATTCTGCTACATGCCAATCTGTGTCAGGATCCAAGAAGAACGTTAGCTTGAGACTGGTGGTCAAACGGGTTCTCCAATTCACTGAAGATGACTGAAGGATGAGCACCTAGCAAAGAATGGCAACCTCCAAGTTTCTTTCTTAGAAACTCACTTGTCATCACAAAGGCAATTGTGCTATGAAGGGAACATGTGCAACTACAGTGTTTCTCAGGGGGAATTCAGCCCGCAACTCTATAAATCCCAATGATGAAACTAAAGTTTCCTTTCAAGCCTTATTTACAAAAGACCCGCAGAGCATTGACCCTGCTGTTTCTTTCTCTATTTTGTACCTCAACGGTGCTTTAGACGGGAGATACTTGAGTTGTTTCAACTTACAACATTCTAGAGGTTTATCACAAGAAGCCTTTCACTTCCCAACACTCGGCATCTAGCTGTTCTCAACGCTGCACTGCTCCGAACCCCAAACACACAAGCCGTCCTCTTGAAAGTTTCTCATCCTAGTGCAGATCCGACAGTACTGAGACCTGGAATGCTTCCTAGAGCTCAAGAACCACACGGAACAACGCTACATGGATTCACTTGCAAGCCAATCTGTGGCATGATAGAAGAGGTAGACTAGCATGAGGCTAGTGTTCAAACGGGTCGCCAAGTCACTGAAGATTACTGAAGGATGAGCACCTAGCAAGAATGGCAACCTCCAAGTTCCTTGCCTAGAAACACACTTGGCATCACAAAGGCAATTGTGCTATGAAGGGAGCATGTGCAACTACAGTGTTTCTCAGGGAGAATTGAGCCCGCAACGCTCTTACTCCCAACGAGGGAAATCAAGTTTCCCTTCAAGCCTTATTTTGAAAAGGGGCCCACAGAGCTTTGACCCTGATGTTTCCTTCTCTCTTTTGTACCGCCAGGTGCTTTAGAAAGGAGATACTTGAGTTGTTTCCACTTGCAACAATCTAGAGGTTTAACCAAAGAAGGCCTTCACTGCCCATGACTCGGCATCTAGCTGTTCCCAACGCTGCATTGCTCAGAAAGGCCCAAACACACAGGTCGTCCTACTTGTACTTTTCGCACCCTAGTGCAGAACTGCCAGTACTAAGAGACCCGGAATGCATCCTAGAGCTCAGGAACCACACCGAAGAACGCTCCATGGATTCTGCTGCATGCCAATCTGTGGCAGGATACAAGAGGAACGTTAGCTTGAGGCTAGCTGTTAAACGGGTTCTCCAATTCACTGACGATGACTGAAGGATGAGCACCTAGCATAGAATGGCAACCTCCAAGTTTCTTGCCTAGAAACTCACTTGTCATCACGTAGGCAATTGTGCTATGAAGGGAGCATGTGCAACTACAGTGTTTCTCGGGGAGAATTGAGCCCACAACTCTCTAAATCCCAAAGAGGAAAATAAAGTTTCCTTTCAAGCCTTATTTTCAAAAGGGTCGCAGAGCATTGTCCCTGCAGTTTCCTTCTCTCTTTTGTATCTCAAAGGTGCTTTCGAAGGGAGATACTGAGTTGTTTCAACTTACAACATTCTAGAGGTTTATCAAAAGAAGCCCTTCACTTCCCATGACTCGGCCTCTAGCTGTTCCCAACTCTTCAATGCTCAGAACTCCCCTAACACACAAGCCGTCCTCTTGAAAGTTTCTCATCCTAGTGCAGATCCAACAGTACTAAGAGACCGGGAAGGCTTCCTAGAGCTCAAGAACCACACTGAATAACTCGACATGGATTCTGCTGCATGCCAATCTGTGGCAGGATCCACGAAGAACGTTAGCTTGAGGCTAGTGGCCAAACGGGTTCTCCAATTCACTGAAGATTACCGAAGGATGAGCACCTAGCAAAGAATGGCAACCTCCAAGTTTCTTTCCAGGAAACTCACTTGTCATCACGTAGGCAATTGTGCTATGAAGGGAGCATGTGCAACTACAGTGTTATTCAGGGAGAATTGAGCCCGCAACTCTCTTACTCCCAATGAGGAAACCCAAGTTCCCCTTCAAGCCTTATATTGAAAAGGGCCCACAGAGCTTTGACCCTGATGTTTCCTTCTCTCTTTTGTACCTCCAGGTGCTTTAGAAAGGAGATACGTGAGTTGTTTCCATTTGCAACAATCTAGAGGTTTAACCAAAGAAGTCCTTCACTGCCCATGACTCGGCATCTAGCTGTTGCTAACGCTGCTTTGCTCACAAAGGCTCGAACACAGAGGCCGTCATTCTTGTACTTTTCGTATCCTAGTGCAGACCGCCAGTACTAAGAGGCATGGAATGCATCCTAGAGCTCAGGAACCACACAGAATAACTCTACATGGATTCTGCTACATGCCAATCTGTGTCAGGATCCAAGAAGAACGTTAGCTTGAGACTGGTGGTCAAACGGGTTCTCCAATTCACTGAAGATTACCGAAGGATGAGCACCTAGCAAAGAATGGCAACCTCCAAGTTTCTTTCCAGGAAACTCACTTGTCATCACGTAGGCAATTGTGCTATGAAGGGAGCATGTGCAACTACAGTGTTATTCAGGGAGAATTGAGCCCGCAACTCTCTTACTCCCAATGAGGAAACCCAAGTTCCCCTTCACGCCTTATATTGAAAAGGGCCCACAGAGCTTTGACCCTGATGTTTCCTTCTCTCTTTTGTACCTCCAGGTGCTTTAGAAAGGAGATACGTGAGTTGTTTCCACTTGCAACAATCTAGAGGTTTAACCAAAGAAGTCCTTCACTGCCCATGACTCGGCATCTAGCTGTTGCTAACACTGCTTTGCTCACAAAGGCTCGAACACAGAGGCCGTCATTCTTGTACTTTTCGTATCCTAGTGCAGACCGCCAGTACTAAGAGGCATGGAATGCTTCCTAGAGCTCAGGAACCACACAGAATAACTCTACATGGATTCTGCTACATGCCAATCTGTGTCAGGATCCAAGAAGAACGTTAGCTTGAGACTGGTGGTCAAACGGGTTCTCCAATTCACTGAAGATGACTGAAGGATGAGCACCTAGCAAAGAATGGCAACCTCCAAGTTTCTTTCTTAGAAACTCACTTGTCATCACAAAGGCAATTGTGCTATGAAGGGAACATGTGCAACTACAGTGTTTCTCAGGGGGAATTCAGCCCGCAACTCTATAAATCCCAATGATGAAACTAAAGTTTCCTTTCAAGCCTTATTTACAAAAGACCCGCAGAGCATTGACCCTGCTGTTTCTTTCTCTATTTTGTACCTCAACGGTGCTTTAGACGGGAGATACTTGAGTTGTTTCAACTTACAACATTCTAGAGGTTTATCACAAGAAGCCTTTCACTTCCCAACACTCGGCATCTAGCTGTTCTCAACGCTGCACTGCTCCGAACCCCAAACACACAAGCCGTCCTCTTGAAAGTTTCTCATCCTAGTGCAGATCCGACAGTACTGAGACCTGGAATGCTTCCTAGAGCTCAAGAACCACACGGAACAACGCTACATGGATTCACTTGCAAGCCAATCTGTGGCATGATAGAAGAGGTAGACTAGCATGAGGCTAGTGTTCAAACGGGTCGCCAAGTCACTGAAGATTACTGAAGGATGAGCACCTAGCAAGAATGGCAACCTCCAAGTTCCTTGCCTAGAAACACACTTGGCATCACAAAGGCAATTGTGCTATGAAGGGAGCATGTGCAACTACAGTGTTTCTCAGGGAGAATTGAGCCCGCAACGCTCTTACTCCCAACGAGGGAAATCAAGTTTCCCTTCAAGCCTTATTTTGAAAAGGGGCCCACAGAGCTTTGACCCTGATGTTTCCTTCTCTCTTTTGTACCGCCAGGTGCTTTAGAAAGGAGATACTTGAGTTGTTTCCACTTGCAACAATCTAGAGGTTTAACCAAAGAAGGCCTTCACTGCCCATGACTCGGCATCTAGCTGTTCCCAACGCTGCATTGCTCAGAAAGGCCCAAACACACAGGTCGTCCTACTTGTACTTTTCGCACCCTAGTGCAGAACTGCCAGTACTAAGAGACCCGGAATGCATCCTAGAGCTCAGGAACCACACCGAAGAACGCTCCATGGATTCTGCTGCATGCCAATCTGTGGCAGGATACAAGAGGAACGTTAGCTTGAGGCTAGCTGTTAAACGGGTTCTCCAATTCACTGACGATGACTGAAGGATGAGCACCTAGCATAGAATGGCAACCTCCAAGTTTCTTGCCTAGAAACTCACTTGTCATCACGTAGGCAATTGTGCTATGAAGGGAGCATGTGCAACTACAGTGTTTCTCGGGGAGAATTGAGCCCACAACTCTCTAAATCCCAAAGAGGAAAATAAAGTTTCCTTTCAAGCCTTATTTTCAAAAGGGCCGCAGAGCATTGTCCCTGCAGTTTCCTTCTCTCTTTTGTATCTCAAAGGTGCTTTCGAAGGGAGATACTGAGTTGTTTCAACTTACAACATTCTAGAGGTTTATCAAAAGAAGCCCTTCACTTCCCATGACTCGGCCTCTAGCTGTTCCCAACTCTTCAATGCTCAGAACTCCCCTAACACACAAGCCGTCCTCTTGAAAGTTTCTCATCCTAGTGCAGATCCAACAGTACTAAGAGACCGGGAAGGCTTCCTAGAGCTCAAGAACCACACTGAATAACTCGACATGGATTCTGCTGCATGCCAATCTGTGGCAGGATCCACGAAGAACGTTAGCTTGAGGCTAGTGGCCAAACGGGTTCTCCAATTCACTGAAGATTACCGAAGGATGAGCACCTAGCAAAGAATGGCAACCTCCAAGTTTCTTTCCAGGAAACTCACTTGTCATCACGTAGGCAATTGTGCTATGAAGGGAGCATGTGCAACTACAGTGTTATTCAGGGAGAATTGAGCCCGCAACTCTCTTACTCCCAATGAGGAAACCCAAGTTCCCCTTCAAGCCTTATATTGAAAAGGGCCCACAGAGCTTTGACCCTGATGTTTCCTTCTCTCTTTTGTACCTCCAGGTGCTTTAGAAAGGAGATACGTGAGTTGTTTCCACTTGCAACAATCTAGAGGTTTAACCAAAGAAGTCCTTCACTGCCCATGACTCGGCATCTAGCTGTTGCTAACGCTGCTTTGCTCACAAAGGCTCGAACACAGAGGCCGTCATTCTTGTACTTTTCGTATCCTAGTGCAGACCGCCAGTACTAAGAGGCATGGAATGCATCCTAGAGCTCAGGAACCACACAGAATAACTCTACATGGATTCTGCTACATGCCAATCTGTGTCAGGATCCAAGAAGAACGTTAGCTTGAGACTGGTGGTCAAACGGGTTCTCCAATTCACTGAAGATTACCGAAGGATGAGCACCTAGCAAAGAATGGCAACCTCCAAGTTTCTTTCCAGGAAACTCACTTGTCATCACGTAGGCAATTGTGCTATGAAGGGAGCATGTGCAACTACAGTGTTATTCAGGGAGAATTGAGCCCGCAACTCTCTTACTCCCAATGAGGAAACCCAAGTTCCCCTTCACGCCTTATATTGAAAAGGGCCCACAGAGCTTTGACCCTGATGTTTCCTTCTCTCTTTTGTACCTCCAGGTGCTTTAGAAAGGAGATACGTGAGTTGTTTCCACTTGCAACAATCTAGAGGTTTAACCAAAGAAGTCCTTCACTGCCCATGACTCGGCATCTAGCTGTTGCTAACGCTGCTTTGCTCACAAATGCTCGAACACAGAGGGCGTCATTCTTGTACTTTTCGTATCCTAGTGCAGACCGCCCGTACTAAGAGGCATGGAATGCTTCCTAGAGCTCAGGAACCACACAGAATAACTCTACATGGATTCTGCTACATGCCAATCTGTGTCAGGATCCAAGAAGAACGTTAGCTTGAGACTGGTGGTCAAACGGGTTCTCCAATTCACTGAAGATGACTGAAGGATGAGCACCTAGCAAAGAATGGCAACCTCCAAGTTTCTTTCTTAGGAACTCACTTGTCATCACAAAGGCAATTGTGCTATGAAGGGAACATGTGCAACTACAGTGTTTCTCAGGGGGAATTCAGCCCGCAACTCTATAAATCCCAATGATGAAACTAAAGTTTCCTTTCAAGCCTTATTTACAAAAGACCCGCAGAGCATTGACCCTGCTGTTTCTTTCTCTATTTTGTACCTCAACGGTGCTTTAGACGGGAGATACTTGAGTTGTTTCAACTTACAACATTCTAGAGGTTTATCACAAGAAGCCTTTCACTTCCCAACACTCGGCATCTAGCTGTTCTCAACGCTGCACTGCTCCGAACCCCAAACACACAAGCCGTCCTCTTGAAAGTTTCTCATCCTAGTGCAGATCCGACAGTACTGAGACCTGGAATGCTTCCTAGAGCTCAAGAACCACACGGAACAACGCTACATGGATTCACTTGCAAGCCAATCTGTGGCATGATAGAAGAGGTAGACTAGCATGAGGCTAGTGTTCAAACGGGTCGCCAAGTCACTGAAGATTACTGAAGGATGAGCACCTAGCAAAGAATGGCAACCTCCAAGTTCCTTGCCTAGAAACACACTTGGCATCACAAAGGCAATTGTGCTATGAAGGGAGCATGTGCAACTACAGTGTTTCTCAGGGAGAATTGAGCCCGCAACGCTCTTACTCCCAACGAGGGAAATCAAGTTTCCCTTCAAGCCTTATTTTGAAAAGGGGCCCACAGAGCTTTGACCCTGATGTTTCCTTCTCTCTTTTGTACCGCCAGGTGCTTTAGAAAGGAGATACTTGAGTTGTTTCCACTTGCAACAATCTAGAGGTTTAACCAAAGAAGGCCTTCACTGCCCATGACCCGGCATCTAGCTGTTCCCAACGCTGCATTGCTCAGAAAGGCCCAAACACACAGGTCGTCCTACTTGTACTTTTCGCACCCTAGTGCAGAACTGCCAGTACTAAGAGACCCGGAATGCATCCTAGAGCTCAGGAACCACACCGAAGAACGCTCCATGGATTCTGCTGCATGTCAATCTGTGGCAGGATACAAGAGGAACGTTAGCTTGAGGCTAGCTGTCAAACGGGTTCTCCAATTCACTGACGATGACTGAAGGATGAGCACCTAGCATAGAATGGCAACCTCCAAGTTTCTTTCCAGGAAACTCACTTGTCATCACGTAGGCAATTGTGCTATGAAGGGAGCATGTGCAACTACAGTGTTATTCAGGGAGAATTGAGCCCGCAACTCTCTTACTCCCAATGAGAAAACCCAAGTTCCCCTTCAAGCCTTATATTGAAAAGGGCCCACAGAGCTTTGACCCTGATGTTTCCTTCTCTCTTTTGTACCTCCAGGTGCTTTAGAAAGGAGATACGTGAGTTGTTTCCACTTGCAACAATCTAGAGGTTTAACCAAAGAAGTCCTTCACTGCCCATGACTCGGCATCTAGCTGTTGCTAACGCTGCTTTGCTCACAAAGGCTCGAACACAGAGGCCGCCATTCTTGTACTTTTCGTATCCTAGTGCAGACCGCCCGTACTAAGAGGCATGGAATGCTTCCTAGAGCTCAGGAACCACACAGAATAACTCTACATGGATTCTGCTGCATGCCAATCTGTGGCAGGATACAAGAGGAACGTTAGCTTGAGGCTAGCTGTCCAACGGGTTCTCCAATTCACTGACGATGACTGAAGGATGAGCACCTAGCATAGAATGGCAACCTCCAAGTTTCTTGCCTAGAAACTCACTTGTCATCACGTAGGCAATTGTGCTATGAAGGGAGCATGTGCAACTACAGTGTTTCTCGGGGAGAATTGAGCCCACAACTCTCTAAATCCCAAAGAGGAAAATAAAGTTTCCTTTCAAGCCTTATTTTCAAAAGGGTCGCAGAGCATTGTCCCTGCAGTTTCCTTCTCTCTTTTGTATCTCAAAGGTGCTTTCGAAGGGAGATACTGAGTTGTTTCAACTTACAACATTCTAGAGGTTTATCAAAAGAAGGCCTTCACTTCCCATGACTCGGCCTCTAGCTGTTCCCAACTCTTCAATGCTCAGAACTCCCCTAACACACAAGCCGTCCTCTTGAAAGTTTCTCATCCTAGTGCAGATCCAACAGTACTAAGAGACCGGGAAGGCTTCCTAGAGCTCAAGAACCACACTGAATAACTCGACATGGATTCTGCTGCATGCCAATCTGTGGCAGGATCCACGAAGAACGTTAGCTTGAGGCTAGTGGCCAAACGGGTTCTCCAATTCACTGAAGATTACCGAAGGATGAGCACCTAGCAAAGAATGGCAACCTCCAAGTTTCTTTCCAGGAAACTCACTTGTCATCACGTAGGCAATTGTGCTATGAAGGGAGCATGTGCAACTACAGTGTTATTCAGGGAGAATTGAGCCCGCAACTCTCTTACTCCCAATGAGGAAACCCAAGTTCCCCTTCAAGCCTTATATTGAAAAGGGCCCACAGAGCTTGGATCCTGATGTTTCCTTCTCTCTTTTGTACCTCCAGGTGCTTTAGAAAGGAGATACGTGAGTTGTTTCCACTTGCAACAATCTAGAGGTTTAACCAAAGAAGTCCTTCACTGCCCATGACTCGGCATCTAGCTCTTGCTAACGCTGCTTTGCTCACAAAGGCTCGAACACAGAGGCCGTCATTCTTGTACTTTTCGTATCCTAGTGCAGACCGCCAGTACTAAGAGGCATGGAATGCATCCTAGAGCTCAGGAACCACACAGAATAACTCTACATGGATTCTGCTACATGCCAATCTGTGTCAGGATCCAAGAAGAACGTTAGCTTGAGACTGGTGGTCAAACGGGTTCTCCAATTCACTGAAGATTACCGAAGAATGAGCACCTAGCAAAGAATGGCAACCTCCAAGTTTCTTTCCAGGAAACTCACTTGTCATCACGTAGGCAATTGTGCTATGAAGGGAGCATGTGCAACTACAGTGTTATTCAGGGAGAATTGAGCCCGCAACTCTCTTACTCCCAATGAGGAAACCCAAGTTCCCCTTCACGCCTTATATTGAAAAGGGCCCACAGAGCTTTGACCCTGATGTTTCCTTCTCTCTTTTGTACCTCCAGGTGCTTTAGAAAGGAGATACGTGAGTTGTTTCCACTTGCAACAATCTAGAGGTTTAACCAAAGAAGTCCTTCACTGCCCATGACTCGGCATCTAGCTGTTGCTAACGCTGCTTTGCTCACAAATGCTCGAACACAGAGGGCGTCATTCTTGTACTTTTCGTATCCTAGTGCAGACCGCCCGTACTAAGAGGCATGGAATGCTTCCTAGAGCTCAGGAACCACACAGAATAACTCTACATGGATTCTGCTACATGCCAATCTGTGTCAGGATCCAAGAAGAACGTTAGCTTGAGACTGGTGGTCAAACGGGTTCTCCAATTCACTGAAGATGACTGAAGGATGAGCACCTAGCAAAGAATGGCAACCTCCAAGTTTCTTTCTTAGGAACTCACTTGTCATCACAAAGGCAATTGTGCTATGAAGGGAACATGTGCAACTACAGTGTTTCTCAGGGGGAATTCAGCCCGCAACTCTATAAATCCCAATGATGAAACTAAAGTTTCCTTTCAAGCCTTATTTACAAAAGACCCGCAGAGCATTGACCCTGCTGTTTCTTTCTCTATTTTGTACCTCAACGGTGCTTTAGACGGGAGATACTTGAGTTGTTTCAACTTACAACATTCTAGAGGTTTATCACAAGAAGCCTTTCACTTCCCAACACTCGGCATCTAGCTGTTCTCAACGCTGCACTGCTCCGAACCCCAAACACACAAGCCGTCCTCTTGAAAGTTTCTCATCCTAGTGCAGATCCGACAGTACTGAGACCTGGAATGCTTCCTAGAGCTCAAGAACCACACGGAACAACGCTACATGGATTCACTTGCAAGCCAATCTGTGGCATGATAGAAGAGGTAGACTAGCATGAGGCTAGTGTTCAAACGGGTCGCCAAGTCACTGAAGATTACTGAAGGATGAGCACCTAGCAAAGAATGGCAACCTCCAAGTTCCTTGCCTAGAAACACACTTGGCATCACAAAGGCAATTGTGCTATGAAGGGAGCATGTGCAACTACAGTGTTTCTCAGGGAGAATTGAGCCCGCAACGCTCTTACTCCCAACGAGGGAAATCAAGTTTCCCTTCAAGCCTTATTTTGAAAAGGGGCCCACAGAGCTTTGACCCTGATGTTTCCTTCTCTCTTTTGTACCGCCAGGTGCTTTAGAAAGGAGATACTTGAGTTGTTTCCACTTGCAACAATCTAGAGGTTTAACCAAAGAAGGCCTTCACTGCCCATGACCCGGCATCTAGCTGTTCCCAACGCTGCATTGCTCAGAAAGGCCCAAACACACAGGTCGTCCTTCTTGTACTTTTCGCACCCTAGTGCAGAACTGCCAGTACTAAGAGACCCGGAATGCATCCTAGAGCTCAGGAACCACACCGAAGAACGCTCCATGGATTCTGCTGCATGTCAATCTGTGGCAGGATACAAGAGGAACGTTAGCTTGAGGCTAGCTGTCAAACGGGTTCTCCAATTCACTGACGATGACTGAAGGATGAGCACCTAGCATAGAATGGCAACCTCCAAGTTTCTTTCCAGGAAACTCACTTGTCATCACGTAGGCAATTGTGCTATGAAGGGAGCATGTGCAACTACAGTGTTATTCAGGGAGAATTGAGCCCGCAACTCTCTTACTCCCAATGAGAAAACCCAAGTTCCCCTTCAAGCCTTATATTGAAAAGGGCCCACAGAGCTTTGACCCTGATGTTTCCTTCTCTCTTTTGTACCTCCAGGTGCTTTAGAAAGGAGATACGTGAGTTGTTTCCACTTGCAACAATCTAGAGGTTTAACCAAAGAAGTCCTTCACTGCCCATGACTCGGCATCTAGCTGTTGCTAACGCTGCTTTGCTCACAAAGGCTCGAACACAGAGGCCGCCATTCTTGTACTTTTCGTATCCTAGTGCAGACCGCCCGTACTAAGAGGCATGGAATGCTTCCTAGAGCTCAGGAACCACACAGAATAACTCTACATGGATTCTGCTACATGCCAATCTGTGTCAGGATCCAAGAAGAACGTTAGCTTGAGACTGGTGGTCAAACGGGTTCTCCAATTCACTGAAGATGACTGAAGGATGAGCACCTAGCAAAGAATGGCAACCTCCAAGTTTCTTTCTTAGAAACTCACTTGTCATCATAAAGGCAATTGTGCTATGAAGGGAACATGTGCAACTACAGTGTTTCTCAGGGGGAATTCAGCCCGCAACTCTATAAATCCCAATGATGAAACTAAAGTTTCCTTTCAAGCCTTATTTACAAAAGACCCGCAGAGCATTGACCCTGCTGTTTCTTTCTCTATTTTGTACCTCAACGGTGCTTTAGACGGGAGATACTTGAGTTGTTTCAACTTACAACATTCTAGAGGTTTATCACAAGAAGCCTTTCACTTCCCAACACTCGGCATCTAGCTGTTCTCAAAGCTGCACTGCTCCGAACCCCAAACACACAAGCCGTCCTCTTGAAAGTTTCTCATCCTAGTGCAGATCCGACAGTACTGAGACCTGGAATGCTTCCTAGAGCTCAAGAACCACACGGAACAACGCTACATGGATTCACTTGCAAGCCAATCTGTGGCATGATAGAAGAGGTAGACTAGCATGAGGCTAGTGTTCAAACGGGTCGCCAAGTCACTGAAGATTACTGAAGGATGAGCACCTAGCAAAGAATGGCAACCTCCAAGTTCCTTGCCTAGAAACACACTTGGCATCACAAAGGCAATTGTGCTATGAAGGGAGCATGTGCAACTACAGTGTTTCTCAGGGAGAATTGAGCCCGCAACGCTCTTACTCCCAACGAGGGAAATCAAGTTTCCCTTCAAGCCTTATTTT